>NC_136594.1:25885910-25948410 GCF_910589615.1 Taurulus bubalis | reverse complement strand
ACCTCGTTCAACTTTTAGTATGAAGTGTGTATTGCACTCAACACAAGGTCATTTAAGCTGCTTCTTATCTCAGTGCTGGATTTATTTAAACCTCATTGTAATTCTGAGGTTGCTCCTCCATTTGTCACCAGCTGGTGGTGCTCAGCGCTACAGGATGTTTATGTCCACATCATCACTCAGTCCTTTCACATTCAAGAGAAAGACTTGCATTCAACTAAATCAAATCAAGGTCAAACAGCCACATCTTAATTAAAAAAAAAATCGTGACAAATTAAGTTCATTAGACAACAGTGGAAGTCAAAAGAGGCGTACTGGTATCAAGTCGTATTGCTCCTTTATTTCCAAGATCACACCGATCAAATGAATTACCTTTTTTTAATTAAAAAGCAGTCTGCTTGTCAACACTTTATGCTGTTGCATAGGAAAAGAAACAGTCAATATACATTTGATTTCAGGATACGGTTACACTATTCCCATCCCGCTTTATAACAAAGATAATTTCATTTTTGTGTGATTTTTGTATTTATTTGTTTGAACGTGGAAGCCCAAAACAAACATATAAGTGAAGAAAATAAACTGAATGATTCAAGAACAATTCAAAACCTTTGGTTTTAGCAGCAAAGCGTTAATCGTACACATTCCCGTTCCTCTAACCAGTGGAATGACCTAATGTTGAGACCCAGCTGTCTTCATGAGGATGAGGAGGGCCGTGGTCTTCATGAGGATGAGGAGGGCCGTGGTCTTCATGAGGATGAGGAGGGCCGTGGACACGAGCAGCGGCGTCACGCCTGAAGTGTCAACGCGTAACAAGAGAACGAGATCCACACCGGTCTTTCTCTGAATGCCATCCAAAAAGATGTACCTCTAATGATTTCACATTAAAATCCCAAGATTGGAGCCCTTATACTTAACATTACAGGTCGCTGCAAAAAAAAAAAAAAAATCTGCATTTCATAATATCTCGCAGTTTTAAAAAAAAGTAAGTAGAACACTGCAGATTAATACTATTTAAAAATAGGATTTGTAAAAAAAAAAAGAAAGAAAATAGAACGCCCCGCTCAATGTGTGAAGACAAATCGGTTCACGTCGCAAATATCAAAACTGAAATTGGATTGTGCCGCTTTTTGCTGCAGTTTCACACAAACCGTAAATCTGTGAGTGACCGTGAGGAAAACCTCTGAACAATTAAAAGTTCCCTAAATGTCCTCTAACCAGCTTGATCCTCATAGTCCTCCTCCTCCTCTTCGTCAAGTTCCTGAAAGTCACCCGGCTCCACGGGGGCTACTGATTGGCTGTCTCACAGGCATCTATCCAATCACTGTACACGTCGACTGGCTCCGACAGATCTGAGGAGCGACGGGTTAAGGATGTTGTTGTCTTTGCTGAAAAGTATCAGGATTTACATCTGTGGATATCAGTACTTTGCAGAGCAATACAGACGTTATTATACTGTGAAATACGTGTGGAACAACAGGTGGTGGTATGTGGTTGGGAGGCGTTTTGTTTCCATACTATTACTTAGAATAAACGTTCACACTCAAAGCTAATCAAATGATTGTATGTTATTGTTATACGATAAAATCAGATGGTTGTCACACTGCAGTTCTGTCATTATTGTGCTACAGCATAAAAAAGAGAAAGTGACGTTATTATCTAAAACTCATGCAGGAGTAGGGATACAGGTAATAGGGGTCTGGAACTCCTCCAAGCAGACTGTGCATGATATGATTCCAGTATTTCTGGTTCTCTCCCTGTTGACAGAAAAATAAATAATTAAAAATAAAAAATTTTTGGCATCGATCACTTCAGAAATCAACGAATCAAACTGGAAGCGAGGCGGGCGTTTGGTGGGATGTTCAGTACATTTTGACGTCACAAGACTTCTCGTGATTGCAGAACGGACACGTGAACTGAGAGTCCAGGTCTCCCGTCAGCTTCTTCTTCGGAGGCGGCTTTCTCTTTGACTTGCGGCGACCCATCGTACGCAAAGTGAGTCGAGCCTGTGGGAGAAAGACAGGGTTCATACACATTCTGACCAATGGATTTCCATGAGCAAACATTTTGTGAAATCTCGGTGTAAACATGAAAAAGTGAGAAAATGTAGTATTTAAACTAACAATGAGAATACAAAGCATACAGTAAACCTTAAATGACACAAATGAATGAGACAATAGTTTGATTAAAAGAATAAACATTTATATAGATGCCTGCTTATATTTTGAGCGTCTTTCTTTTAAAAGCATATTCATTATTTCAAACTTAGCGTAAATGAACGTCATGAACAAATGAATATAACACATTTCCATGACTTTTCCAAAACTTTTGGGGATTTTTATTTTTTTAAGGACTTTTCCAGGCCTTGAAAATAACCATTTTAAAATTCCATAACTGTTCCAGGTTCTCCATGACCGTGAGAACCCTGAAAGAGACCAACAGGCAGCTTCAACAAGTGGAACATGAGTGAGATACAACCTCCCTCCCAATAAGAGAGAGAACTCTCGACTGGAAAACTTCTCCAGCTGCTGCTCCATATTGTTAGCAACTACAGTTAGCAGGCTAACATTAGCATGTTTGTTGTTGGTCTCCAGCAACGTTACAACATAATCGCCTCGCGATAAAAAGGCGAGTTAAACGGCCACCACTACTAGGACGGCGTCTTTGGTTATGCCTCAAGGAACCGTAGCAAATAAACTTGATCGGGATTGTTAAATGTCATCCAGTAAAGCGTAATCTTGTTTACCTCTGCTTTTCAGAAAAAAACACGTTGCGGTGAAGTGGAAGAGTCCTCCTCAAAGACCAGGCACCGGCAACGGTGTTTCCCGTTAGGTGATTGGAGGAGAGCATGCGCTTCACGGCCAGTGATTGGCTCGCTGAAGTGTCAGTCATGTCGAATGGCAAACACCGGAAGTTAGCGTCCCACAGGTTGCCAAGACATGAAAAGCAATGGGATTTTCGCAGAAAGTAAACTCTGTGGCAAACTCAAGTGTATGACACTAAGACGTTTTGTTCACCAAGATAATATCTACAGATGTTCACCACTTTTTTGAATTTAGAAACGTGGATGCAATCGGCATAAGTAAAAAGCTAACGTTAGGCTATGAAGGAACTACAAGTACGGTCGTATGAGCGCGAGCGGACTCGTTGGCGTGATGACGTTTAGTAGTTTAATTTAGCCACTTATTAGCAACAGCCTCTTTTAAGACACGTACAAGCTTTACAAAACCACGAAAGGGGTATTAATGGTCGTTTTTTTTGTCGTAGAACATTTTTTATTTCAACCTTTCGGGCACCTAACCAAAAACCCATTCAAAAAACCTATTGACTTCGAAACGAGGAAACCGGAAGTGCAACAATGCTAACTTGCGTAGTAACCAACCGTGTCCTATACGCCACGGGACCATTCCTGCAGCACTCTGTTCCCACGTGGTGGCGACAGACTCTAACTCTCAGGTCTGGTGTGCTGTCTTAAGAAATATAAATGTTTTGACAAGCCCTGCGAAGCTCTGTAACAGTTACGAGATACGTTGTTAACTTGTTGGCAGTTAGCGTGGTTTATAATGGCGTCTCCTCTCCCCAGTGTCTGGTGTTGATGTGGGACGATAACTTACACAACACCTCGTAGTCAGTGCCGTTGAAGAGCGAGAAAACATCAAGCAACGTTACTGTACTTGAGTACAATTTTGAGGTACTTTTACTTTGATGCTTTCGGTACATCTCGCTGTAAATACATTATAGAACTTTTAACAAAGTATTTATTTGTATATTTGATATTGCTCGATATGAGCAGAGATATGAGTGCTTCTTCCATCACTGATTGAGTAAAGAAAGTGAATACCTCATTTTTAAGTCAGGATGAAAAATATGCAAGAAACTTACTCATAAATTGGTAAATGCATGAATACACAATTTTATAGAAATGTGTATAATTACGTTCAACAGGTGTGTAGTTTGTTAGACGTGATTATGACAAGTTGCATGCAGAGTTTTAGATGTTCTATATCTGACATAAGATTATTATAAATTACGATGATATTCATCACCAACGGATCTGCTGTTGAATGATTAATTAGTTCAATAAATATATCAATAATGACAGCATAACCATAATTTTGACTCTTTATGATACATGTAGGAAACATTTCAGTCATGGTTTTGAAACAAAAATGTGTTTCCTGTGTTGCAGCGGATGTCGGCGCTGTGGACGGTGAAGGTGCTGGGCCTGGCCGCGGTGGCTCTCCCTCTCTGGGTGGAGCTGCTCGGCCGGTTCCTGCGTCGCCTCAGGCCCGCGGGGGCCCTCAACGAGGTCCTCTTCTTTCCCTCGCAGGTCGCCTGCGTGGAGCACATCTTCAGCTCCCTGTCGCCCGGGTGAGAGAAACCTAATCGCTGCACCGAGTAAAAGGAGGCTCTATGTGATTCTCTCTGTGCCAAGTGTTTTGTAAAAAAGGCCCACTAATGCAAAGAATTTCAGAGCCCCGCGATGCTCTCGGGAAGTGGATTTTAGTCAGTGCAATTACCATTCCTCATTGTTATTCCCTTAACAGGGCATTTCTTTCTTTTTTTTCACATAAAATAACACAAGTATGAAGCACTGGGTTTATTTGCATTTCTGCCGGCTTGAAAACGGCATTATTTTTGCTAAATAGAGTTATCGCAACGTATTCACACGTGGAATATACATAAGAGGAAAAAAAACATGCATCCTATTGAATTCACTCTCCAGAAGATGAGCAGACGACGTGACAATAAGTGCAAGTCTCATTTTCTCTGGTTTCCGTCCCTCCTGCAGGTCCTGTCTCTGCCCGCTGCCTCACGGCGTGGAGACCTCTCTGTCCCGCCTTCTCCGCCGCATCCTGTCCGCCACCTCCTCTCTGGACCTGTGCGTCTTCGCCTTCTCCAACGTGAACCTGAGCCGGGCCGTGCTGGCGCTGCACGACCGGGGCGTGGCCGTCCGAGTCCTCACCGACAGGGACTACGTCGCCGTCACTGGCTCCCAGATAGGGGTCCTCCGCAAGGCCGGTAAGGGAAACAAATGATGTTTTTTTTGTTTGTTTTTCTAAGTAATCATTGCAAAGTATATTAACTGTGTGACTTTAACAATCACTGCGATGATGCACCTCGACAATTTCACAAAACAGGAGACCAGGGAGTCATTTCTTAGCCCTCCTCGAGATAAAAGTCACACTAAACCTCCATGGGGTCGTAATTATGGACCCAATTCTCCTGAAATACAGAAAGGATGGCTCTGGTTTCACTCAATAACGGGTTCCTCCGTCTGTGTTCCCGGACTATCGGTGTCTTTGTCAGTACGTCCCGCGGGGTTCCTGTGCAGCGAATGGAGGGATGATGGGAACCGTTTGGGTGAACGGAGGTTTCCACTACCAGCCTTCCTCTGAAGTCGGAGTAAATCGCTCTCTAAAAGCTCTGAAAGAATTTAAGTGTCGCACCGTCTCTCTCCCTCTCTCGGCCCTCTGCATTTAATACATTACCGCCACTGTATGTTGTTAAGTAAGAATTAAGTAAGTAAGAAATTGGCAACCGGGCGGCAAATTTCATTAGGCAAAGTGTGTGTGTGTGTGTGTGTGTGTGTGTGTGTGTGTGTGTGACAATCCACTCTTGTTTTCGTACTGAAAAAAATGACTTGTGTGACCCAAACCAAAATACAAATTTGCCTCGGAGGGCTTTACAATCTGTACACATACGACATTCCTGTCCTGGGACCTCACATCGGATCAGGAAATCAGAAAAAAATCATCTTAATCTGTTTTAAGATAGTTTCTATTGTACAGTATTAGTATGTGCAGTATATTGTACTGATGAGAAACACTTTCTGGACAAAAGATTAGAAAAGCATTTAGTGTTCGACCCATATTTCCTTATATAACCTGTATGAGTGTTCTGGACTTCCTGTCTATTCGCTTGTTTTATGTCAAATAGCTACTGCAGTTGTTTTGTAGTTGCAACAACAATATATACACAAGTACATGTCCAATATCATAAGATTGCGTCATCGTAATAAACGTATGTAGACGAGCGTCTCGTGGTTTTACAGCGAGCATGAACACTCTGCTCCCCCCAGGGATCTGCGTGCGCTGCGACGCCTGCTCCGTCCACATGCATCACAAGTTCGCGCTGGTGGACGGCCGGCTGCTCATCACCGGCTCCCTCAACTGGACGCTGACGGCGGTGCAGAGCAACATCGAGAACGTCGTGGTCACCGAGGAGCCGGACCTGGTGCGGCCCTTCGCCGAGGAGTTCCACAGGTTGTGGGAGCGCAACGACCCCGCCAGGTGCCTCCGCCCCAAGCGGCCAAAACTCAGATCTGGTTCCATCTCCTACGACTGACTGAGCAGCCACGGCGAACAGCGAGGTGGAAGGTATGAGTGTTCATAAAAAAAATAAAGAGCATTGACAGAATTTAATCTCGTGATCTTCAGAGGACCAAAAGTGAAAATGTTGCTGTTCAAGATGATGCAAAGTTTTGTTTTAACTGTGTATCAGAAGAGTTGTTGTTGTTTGGCACAAGCCTAAGATCTTTTGTATTCAAGTTCATGTTTTTTTATATTGTGTCACAGGTTGACATTCATTCCAGTTCATTTTTTTCTTCTTCTTTTTTTAAGATCTTGTTTCTTTATGTTCATAATGTAATAAACCTATGACATACTTTGTTGTGTGTATCTTCCGTAATAAAGGGATCATCTAGCTGCCTCTACAGTGTATTGTTTAGGGCGTGCTGCTGCCGAGCACCAATAATAAAAACCCTCTTTCACGCTGCAGTTTTGTCAGGTCTGTTGCGTCATCGCCCTGCAGCAGCAGTCTCTCTCTCTCTCTCTCTCTCTTTCTTTTTCTTTCTCTTTCTCTCTTTCTTGCCCCAACATGATTTGCTGATATTGTAAAAGTCTTTTTTTTTGTGTTTAAATATTGATTTTCTCGATATGCATATAAAGAAAATGTGTGCACAATACATGTATATAAAGATACATATGCACATAACAATATATAGGTGTATATCCGCATATACACACACACACATATATATATATATATATATATATATATATATATATATATATACACATACACACAGTGTTAAGTGTTAATTCCCCCCTCCCACCATTAGCGACACCCTCCCCCCCTCACATCTACAAATATTATACAAGGGAATGTATTATATATTTATATATTGTAAAAGTCTTAACAATATACCACCCTTTGAGGCTTTCAAATCATAAAAAAGCCTCAGAGAGGCTTATATGTCAGCTTTTTGCATCTCGAAGTTTATCTATGAAATGGGAATGTTGGACATCACGAATCAGCTGCTGTGTTTTATCCTCGGTATAAATGTGATCAATTCAACTGGGAGTCATGAGTTTTGATGCGTTACTTGCGCGTAATGGCTGCGCCATTCAACACTTTTCCCCCAGCAGGGCCGTCAGAAGTGTTGAAACGGCGTCAAGTCAACAGAATAACGCCGGATAAGTGGTGATTTGACTTTCAAATTAAAAGTTTGGCAGGGTCGATGTAGTTCCACTAGTTTTAAACTATTTAGAGAAGTCACCTGGTTGATTTAAAACATATACTATTATGAAACACTTGATGAACTGTATGTTTTCCAGCTAGTACAAAGAATTGCTACATGTCTTTGGTTTCTATTATTCTGACTTGAATACCTACGTTTAACTGGTCAGTTAAAACAAGAAGATGTCACCATGGAGCACTTGTCACTCATTAGTAATCAATGTAAACAAAAGAAGAAGAAAAAATACAGGTTACTAAAATATATAGTAGCTATGTGGTAATAATAATATTACATTTTATTTTTAAATGCACTTTTCTTTAAAAAGAAACTCAGAATGCCACAGAGCCAATATATAGTAAAACAAATGCTAACATAGTTAAAACATAGTTAAAGCATCCCATAATACTCTGTAGTCTGAACACGTGTCACAACCGCAGAGGGTGATTAAAAGGAACAGCCACCATATACCAAGTTGCTTTCAAGGATAAAGAGATAAGTAGCGGTTTTATTTTGACAGTCTCTACCGGAAGTTCCGTTCCTATAACCACGGCTGACTTGACTAGTGGCTTAACGGTGGGTGTCCCAGTGACGGGCGCACGCGCAGCAGCCTGGAGATCCGGGAGCGGAGCGCCTGAAGTGCAGCGCCCGACGGCAGCGCGCACCCAGCGGCGTCCAGAGGAGAGGAGGGAGACGGGCGAGGAGACGGACCCACGACCACGGACCCCAAGGCGAGTTTCACGCGCACACCGCCGCTCAGCAGCTTGTTCTCGCGCCGAGAGTTACTAGTTCTGTCCCGTATGGTGCGGCACTTTAGGCAAATTCGGCAAACTGTCACTTTAACTTCACGAGCGTCTCGTCGGGCCGCCTTTGATCTTTGTGTTTGCGGCACATTTTAAATTAGATCATTAGATCATTTCCAAGTGTCAACAAGTACGTGACCCCCACGTGTGTCCTCGCGCGAACAGTATCGTGGTTCTGCGAAGTGCGCGCACACACACACACACACACACACACACACACACACACACACACACACACACACACACACACACACACACACACACACACACACTTCCATGAGTTACTTCAGCCCAGATGTCAACATAGACGAGATGACCCGGTTTTTCTTCTGCTATAGAGCCAAAGCATCCAGCGTTTACACACACACACAAACAAAACAAAAACACACACACACACACTATTACACTGGGACACGTGGGCTACCAGCGTTCTGCTGAGTGTGGACAGCAGCACGCTGCCAAGTCCCGTCTTTATGGTCCTGGAAGTGGTTATGCTGAGCTGGTCTCCAGAGAGAGCTGGGCAATCAGGGAGTCTGCCTCTCTGAAAGAGGAGGAGGAGGAGGATGAGGAGGATGAATGGATGGGTCAGCCAGCCTCCTTATGATGCAGAAAGATGGGAGGAAGGAGAGCGTAGGGAGTGGGTGAGATGTGGATGGATGATGACAGCAGGGATGCCTAGATGGAGGAAAACGAGAGAGGGAGGGAAGAAAGAGGGCGTTTGTTTTAAACGGGTCGATGGACGGTCAGACGGAGGATGGATGAGATGCAGGGAGGGGAGTCCACCGCTCAGCATCCACCAACACGTATAAGTTCATGCAACACGAGGCCGGAGAGAGGAGGGGAACAGGGGAAGGATCTCGTCCTGCTTGATTCATGGCACAGGGAGAGAGCGATGGGGGGCGTTTTAGTTTTTTAAACAACACCTCCATTTACCAACATCAGCATCTGCTCAGCTGTCAGATTAGATGAATTGCAGGCAAGTGAGTGTGAATCCTCAAATAGCTGAGATTCCTCACTCTGACATTCGAACACACGAGTACTGTGTCACCACGTCACCAGTCTGTGAATAGGATGTATGGGCTTGTATTTAGTTCCTTCAATGTTAATTGTTCTCTCCGACGTAAGCCGGTCATCAGCTGGGCACATAGTTGACATACTTGTTGGGAATAGTTCTGTAAAGAAGTCACTTTCCCCTCCACTATAATCTCTGTTAAACTCGTTGTATTTGCTTCTTATTCTCCATTCGGGCTGCAACCAAAGACTCTGTCATTATCAGCTGAGCCGCAGTTTGTTTTCTTGGTTAACTGATTGATTATTGGTGTGCATGAAGTATCGTATTGGCCTTCCCAGTCTCCAAAAGCCAGAGTTCACGTCATGAAATCAAAATGCAAAGATATTCAATTAACAGTCTCATAGACAAAATACATTACCTCAAGGTATTATTCACATAATACAAAATTAATAAAGAGAACATAACAACCCAATTTTTTACATGTTATCTAACTGTTTTTGACTTATGAATGATCAACTAATTAAAGAAAATAACAACAAACGGCACAGAAAGAGACGGGCACTATAGTCATTAATCTGTTGAGGGATTGACTTAAATTGAACCTGTAAACTTCTTTGTATTGTTCCTGCACTAACTCCTGAAGTCTCCTCTTTCTGTTGATTTAATGATTATCTTCATTATCAGTTGATTTATTTTGGCTGTTGAATGCATTAGGCGTGTATAATGCCAGAACATCATTTTTCGAGAGCAAAGCGACGTCATGAAATATCTAATTGTGTTCCAGCAAGTAACAGTCGAAAAACAACAGACATTCATTTTATAACGACGTCAAACTGAGAAAAGCGGCCAATCCTCACACACTGACAGCAAAGACCTGCAGCATTCATTAGTCTTGCTGCTAAATGAATCAAATGAATAATCTGCTTTGAAGCACAGGTTCCACTAGACATACTCACCCTCCCACAGATGGCTCTAGCCAGAGATCCGGCGGGCCAGGAGCAGAGAGACGCGGCCGACCAGAACTTCGACTACATGTTCAAGCTGCTGATCATCGGCAACAGCAGCGTGGGGAAGACCTCCTTCCTGTTCCGCTTCGCAGACGACTCCTTCACCTCGGCCTTCGTCAGCACGGTGGGCATCGACTTCAAGGTCAAGACCGTCTACAGGAGCGACAAGCGGGTCAAGCTGCAGATCTGGGTTCGTTCTTAAACACAAGAGCATTGTTTTAATCCCGAAACTCAGTAAAGTGATCAACATCCCACGAGAGGAAAGTAGGAATAGTGTTAGATGTAAAGTTATATTGTAAAAAACTTTGTATATCTACTCTTGAATAGCTCAAATGTGAAACTTGACAGACTTTATTGTAGTTTAAAAGCAACATTTTTAGATGTAGAACAATAGGATTTCCCTTTTAAAAAAGTGGTTTGTACTCTTTAGTTTGGCAATTTATCCTGGCACAAAAAAGAATCACAAAGCTAATTAAAAATGTCTCCCTCTCCTTCACCTGCCTGCTTTCAAACGGTTTACCGTCACGCGCTCATGGCGAGGTTTCTCCTGGGCAGCAGGAAGAAACAGTGAACGTCTGGCAGATAAGGCCAGAACAAACTGATAGATGTTTGCTCAGTGCAGCGGCAGAGACGTGAGAAGCTGGCCGACCAGATTTAACTCTATTAATCTGGCACACACACAGTTTGAACCAGTCTGATGTTATGGATGTGCTGCTACTTGTGGCAGTTATTTAGTTTTTCAACAGAAGAATGGCAGACTGCCCGGAAACATTCAAATTACCGGTAGTCACTAGGACTACTATTTTTGCATCAAAGATGTTAGTGTTTGCAAGTCTTCAGACTGTTTTAATAATTCTCCATTTAAACCCAGATTAATGTACAATAGACACCTTTTATGTTCATTGTTCGGAAGAAAGCATTATATATATTATTTTATATAAATGTGTTTCGGAAGGAACAAAAGTAAAAAGTTGTAAGACGTTGAGGTCGGACAACGCCGTGGTAGCAACCTGTCAATCACCTTGTAGCCCCGCCCTAAAGCGTCCCCTGCTTTATGGTCTGTTTGACTATAAATGACCATCATTTACTAAATGAACATCATGCTGTATTGAAGAAGACTTGAAACTAGAGACTGAGACATAAACTCATGTTTACAATGTTTACTGAGGGAATACATCAAGAGAAGTAGAGTCATTTATATAGACTTCTTTACAACCAGAGGAGTCGCCCCCTGGTGGTCAGGAGAGAGAATGCAGCTTTAACACATGAAGCATATACTTCTTTACAACCAGAGGAGTCGCCCCCTGGTGGTCAGGAGAGAGAATGCAGCTTTAACACATGAAGCATAGACTTCTATACAACCAGAGGAGTCGCCCCCTGCTGAACAGTAGAGATAATGCTTTATAGTCCCTGAGGTTTCTGGCTGGTAATGAAGCATATAATCATTATTTCCTCAATGCTGCCCAAGTATTATATAAATAAGACAGCAGGGTATCAAAATCATTGAGGACAAAGCAAAGAAGTAAAGAAAAGTAGATAAGTCTCGACACTTCTCGCCAGAAACAAGGCTGAGAAGAACAGAAGTAATGCTAATTGAGTAGGTTTGAAGAGTTTAGTTAGCCTCCAGCAGAGGTGTCCGTTTAGAAAGCGCTCATCATCATCAAGGTCTGAAGAGCTTCCCAATGCTCAGGGAGCTATTTCACTCTCTACAGTACATTAAGACATATATATATATAAAAAGATATACTGTACAGAGCAAATAGGCTCCACTGTATCAGCAACACTCAGCACAAAACACTGCAGTCTCTTTAATGCCTGAGCTGTAATTTACTTGAGGTAATTATCTGGGGTTGAGCGGTCCTAAAATACAGCTCCGAGCGACGGCGGAGAGAATGGTGCTCGTGAAGGCGTTGTTGCGCAACACGGGCTGTTTATCCTCCCCCGCGTTCCCTCGTTTGCCCTCTTACACGCCGCTGCCTGTCATGGATGTGGAGTGAACTCATTGCTCACACTCCGCAGCTAATGACAGTTGATGTTGAACATCGTCCCCAGACGGCGGGGGTTCATGAAAGATGCATGTTTGAGCCGAGCGTGCTCAGGACGGGTGTGTTACTGGATGGCGTCGGGAGGCGAAGGCCTCGACCCCGCACGGCTTCATCCAACGCTCACGACCGCTTCAGGCTCGGATAACAAGCACATCCTGGTGTGTTTACAGGGCGCGGCGCCGTCAACGCGTGCCGGGAGGGATGTCAGAGTTATTGATTCACCGAGTTAACCCGGTCCTTCCCTCGGCTCCTCTGTGGGTCACGGGGTTCTTACGGTCATGGAGAACCTGGAACAGTCATGGAATTTTTTTTAATGGTTATTTCCAGGTCTGGAAAAGTCCCTTGGAAAAAAAAAAAATCCCCAAAGTTTGTGTTCATGACATTCATTTACACTGAGTTTGAAATAATGAATATGCTTTTGAAAGAAAGACGTACAGGCATCTATATAAATGTTTATTCTTTTAGTCAAACTGTTGTCTCATTCATTCGTGTCATTTAAGGTTTACTGTATGCTTTGAATTCTCATTGTTAGTTTAAATACTACATTTACTCACTTTTTACTGTTTACACCGAGATTTCACCAAATGTTTGCTCGTGGAAATTTGGTTTAAAGTCATAGAAAAGTCGGATGGAAATCCATCTCCGGTTCTTGTGTTCCCAGGACACCGCGGGGCAGGAGCGCTACCGGACCATCACCACGGCGTACTACAGGGGGGCCATGGGCTTCCTGCTGATGTACGACATCACCAGCCAGGAGTCGTTCTGCGCCGTGCAGGACTGGTGGGTGCAGCCGCCACCCGTTTATCAGATCATATTCACATGAATACATGAATGAAAACTACTAGGAGATATAAGGTTTGGGGGGTCGTTCCCCCAAGAAAATGAGCATGGTTTTCGACTTAAAACGATGCAATTTCACATCATTTTGGACCATTATTATTTTAATGACACTATAATTAACGCCCTTAAAGCTTAAGTACAAAACTATACAACACTAAACTATCATTGAATATTAATTTTATTATTTACACTTATCACAGCCGTCATATGAACATTTATTTTATTCCGGCAATGTTTGCCCTGTAAAGCAAGAGATTATTTTATTGACAATTCTTTTAAAGATTTATGACTAAGTAAAGTAAAGTTATGTGTTTTCACATGGAGTTTGATGATGATAACGCGCAGATCTAGGGATATAAGTTATCATTATCAAATGCATGTAAAACATGTACAGATGGTTCTTCATCGTTAAACAGTGGTGGAGGAAGAAGTATGCTTATCTTTTCCTTGAGTAAAAGTAGAACTCTAAAAATACGATGTATCTATATATATATATATATATATATATATATATATATATAGATATAGATATATATATATATAGATATATATATATATATATATATATATATATATATATATATATATATATATATATATATATATATATATATATATATGATATGATGAGTCATGATGCTATATACATCATGTTACTGATGCATTAATAAGTAAGCAGCATTTTATTTGTCACAGCTGGTGAGGAGTTGATTTGTTTTACTTGTAAGTTGATACTAAGTCACTTTAGCTGTCAGATAGAAGTTGTGAAAAAAAAGTGCAATGTTTTCCTCAAAAAAGGATAATGTATATGAAATTAAAATACTCAAGTGAAGTACTTCCAAACTGTATTTGGTAGTAAATGTGCCTTGTTACTTTCCACCACTGGCTGGAGGTGAACGCAGTAAAGTTTATTCATTGTGAGAAAACGTTGCGTTGCCATTTCGCAGGGCAACCCAGATCAAGACGTACTCGTGGGGCAACGCTCAAGTTGTGCTGGTAGGCAATAAGCTGGACCTGGAAGAAGACCGGCAGGTTCCAACTGAAGATGCCCAACGACTGGCTACAGAGCTCGGTTAGCACACACACACACACACACGCACACACACACCTACACACACATACGTTTAATACACGTACACGTTTAATATACACACACACACACACACTTAATACACCCTCAGCAACAACACACACACACACACACACGTACACGTTTAATATACACACACACACACACACTTAATACACCCTCAGCAACAACACACACACACACGTACACGTTTAATACACACACACACACAAGTTTAATACACACACACGTACACATTTAATATCTACACACACACACGTTTAATACACGTACATGTTTAATACACACACGTACGTTTAACACACAGACACACGTTTAATACACACACGTACGTTTAACACACAGACACACGTTTAATACACACACACACGTATGTTTAATACACGTTTAATACACACACACACACGTTTAACACACCCTCAGCAACAACACACAGACACACGTTTAATACACCCTCAACAACACAGACACGTTTAACACAGCCTCAGCTACAACACAGACACACACACACACTCTTAACACACCCTCAGCAGCAACACACACACACACACACACACACACACACGTTTAACATACCCTCAGCAGCAACACACACACACACACACACACACACACACACACACACGTTTAACATACCCTCAGCAGCAACACACACACACATACACACGTTTAACATACCCTCAGCAGCAACACACACACACACACACACACACACACACGTTTAACATACCCTCAGCAGCAACACACACACACATACACACGTTTAACATACCCTCAGCAGCAACACACACACACACACACGTTTAACACACCCTCAGCAGCAACACACACACACACACACACACACACACACGTTTAACATACCCTCAGCAGCAACACACACACACACACACACGTTTAACATACCCTCAGCAGCAACACACACACACACACACACACACACACACACGTTTAACATACCCTCAGCAGCAACACACACACACACGTTTAACATACCCTCAGCAGCAACACACACACACACACACTCACACACGTTTAACATACCCTCAGCAGCAACACACACACACACACACACACACACACACACGTTTAACATACCCTCAGCAGCAACACACACACACACACACGTTTAACACACCCTCAGCAGCAACACACGAGACCAAGCGTCTCTGCCTCCCCGCTCTCCGCAGGCTTCCAGTTCTTCGAGACCAGCGCCAAGGACAACGTCAACGTGAAGCAGGTGTTCGACAAGCTGGTGGACGTCATCTGTGAGAGGATGAACGAGAGCGTCAACGGCGAGGCCGGTCCGTCAGCCAATCAGGAGGCCGGCCTGAAGGAGACGCCCCGCAGCGGCCAGGGCGGCTGCTCATGCTGAAGGCTGGCAGCAGGAATTCATACACACACAGGTTAACTGTATTGTCAAAACAGCATAATTGTAGATGTACTTATTCATGCTACTGCAATACTTTAATGGATGCTTGGCTCCTTTTTCATTTTGTATTCTCAACTTGGTGACGACTCCAGCTTGGTTGTCGTCACAATGTGACTGTTACACTGACGCCAAAGAGCTGCTCTGAGCAGCTGTGCCTTTTCTGTTCCCGTCACCTCTGCTTCATTAGTTCTTGATTAGTGGGTGAACGGCACCTGTTGCAGGTGAGGATGTGACTGAAGGGCCCGAGCCCTCTGATTTGACTTGTGTCATGCCGCCCCCTTGTGGCCGCTGCATGTAAAGACATCACTGTGACTCCACACACACGCTGTGCTTCCTGTGAACTTGTAGTGCTGCTGAGGAAGAAGGAAGTTTAAACATAACTAAAGGGTGCTGTTATATTACCGTGTGCACGGACCAATCCTGTTATTACTGGTTTGGAGGGATATTCTCATTGGGTTTTAATTTATATTTTTCTCCCTGTACTTTTAATGGTTGATGCTCATTCTTTGCCTGGTTTATTGTGTCTCTATACGTGTGGATTAAAAGATGTGGATCAATACTGTACGTCTGTTGGTTTTCATTTGCACAAAGTCTGTTATGTTACTATTATTTGTCTAGATTAATCAACGCTTCTAAATAATAAGAATAACTACAAGTTTCTAAGAAATGATTCACTTTCACACAGAACAAGAGTTAACTAAAATTCCCCAAAAGTTTGTGTTTATATATATATATATATATATATATATATATATATATATATATATATATATATATATTTGAGCTTAGTGTTGAATTTAATAAATCATTCATGAACATCAATCTTTCATGAGGAACCTGTGTGTGTATATGTATATACATATACACACACACAGGTTCCTGGTCATGAAAGATTTTGTTATATTTATGAATGGACTTTGGTCACCAGGAAGTGTTGCTTTTTCCCAAACGCAAAGTCGGTGACGTCTAGGTCATGAACTCTTTTTTTCCCCCGTGTGTGCGTGCGTGCGTGCGTGCGTGCGTGCGTGCGTGCGTGCGTGTGTGTGTGTGTGTGTGTGCGTGTGCGTGCGTGCGTGCGTGTGTGTGTGCGTGTGTGTGGCTTGTGAAAAGATAAAAGGCCATGTGAAAGCCTTGGTGAACAGACACTCCTGATTGATCAGACCTCAGCAGACAGACAGAGCTAAACAGGTAAGAGCTTAATGCTTTTTCATACTTTTAATTAAACCATCCAAATATAAGATCAACAACCAAAAACCGTATGATTTTTTCCATAAACCTGTACCAAAAAAAACATTATGGCGAAATAACATATGACATGATCCAGTATGTTTTTGCCAAAGAGAACTTGTCCAGCTATTTAAGTAACAGAACTAATAAGAGATGATGAATGACAAATGCTTTGAATGAGATAAGGTATTTTTCCCTTGAGGTAGCTGATAACCTGATTATTGTTATTTTGTTTGAGTAGTTGTCATAATTTAATGGGCTCAAGTGTAATAAATGAGACTGTATTATGATTACCAACAAAGTAGTTCACCGAAGAATCGGTTCTCTTTAATAGTATATAAATAAAACAAAACACCACGTTTAAAATAACAGCTGATGTAGGACACTTGAAATGTTCTCTGACTTTTCAAGCTGTGTTAAAACCTCCATTAAACTCATCCAAACAACATGTGATTTTGCTGATGATATAAAAGCCTTTTATGGCCTCACGGAAACGGTACGTTCATAATGTTAGAGCCAAAGCTGCAATAAGGAAGATACAACGTTATCTTCCTTATTGCAGCTTTAGCTCTAACATTCAGAAGGTAAATCTGTTTTATTGTTCCTGATCTATAAAACTGAACTTTGACTCAGAGAACCGACAGAAACAAAGTTGTGCAAAGTTTGGGGACAAGGGTGTGTGTTTTATGGCTTTTCTGGGCTACTTGCAGTGTGACAAGCAGTAAACTGATAAGCTAACATTTCCTTAATTACCTAACCTTTAACTCATCGGAGGACATTTTAATAATTGCAGCCGTATCATGACAACACTTTCATGATCATTACTTACTTGGCACCTTTTTAAACATGTGTTTCATGACTGTTATGCACTGCATTCTGCATTTCAAGTTGTGAACAGTGTAGAAAAGACAGTTTTATATCCGCTGATGCATGAAGGGGTTATCTATGATGCTTTGAGCGCCACAGTGCTATAAAACTGCTCCTACAGTTTTACAATGAAAGCACAGAAGTCAAGAGCTGGAGGAAGTGAGTT
Source organism: Taurulus bubalis (assembly GCF_910589615.1). Classification (NCBI taxonomy): domain Eukaryota; kingdom Metazoa; phylum Chordata; class Actinopteri; order Perciformes; family Cottidae; genus Taurulus; species Taurulus bubalis. Next base: position 25,930,408 of record NC_136594.1, on the reverse strand, counting down.
TTCAGCCTCTGTACCATAGAGAGACTGGAACGTATTGCATGACTTGAGTGTGTGCTTTGTAATCCTTTAAATAACTTGCAGGCCAGGCAAAAACTATCAAGTGTGGATATGAACGAGTAACTTAACTCACACATCAACCGAAACCCCGGATTACGTCAGCAGGACAAATTTGCCACATTTAAAGGAGATTAAGACGCCTTGTGTTTCCCTGCCAGTGATGTGGTTAATGTATAACCAAAGTAAATGCTGTTGACCCACGTTGGCGCTCGCTTGTGTTGTAAGCCATCCGCATACCGTTGAGTGGTGTTGAGGTCAAATGCAAAGTTAAGCAGTTAACCAAAATCCGCTAAGAGACAAATAAGGAAGTGTGACCGACAGTACTATAATTTACTGCAGTGTAACAAACTTTTTTCTTCTCTTTTTTTATTTAAGTGTGAATATAAAGAGGAAGGAAAAACAGACGCCAAGATGTGTTGCTCCGGCTTTCTCAAAATCATGATGTTCATCTTCAATGGCGGCATCTTTGTAAGTTGCAAAAAAATGATACTACTTCTTTTCGACTACTGTTGCCCAGCTCTTTTTCATGTTGGCCTGGTCCCATTATTCAACAGACAAGAGAGCACTCTGAAGTCTCCTTGACAGCGAAATAATACGTTAGCTGTGTACTTCCTATATTCACTGATAGCTGGAAAGGAATAGTTTGACATTTTGGGAAAAACCCGAGAGTTGTACGACAAGATTGATTCCACTCTCGTGTCTGTAAGCTAAAGATGAAGCTACAGTCAGGAGACAGTTAGCTTAGCTTAGCATTAAGATTTTACACTGGTTTCATGAACTGTGCACACATGGGAGATGTTTGCTTCTGCCAGAAATAAGGTCTAGGTAACCCTGCTTCCTGTCTGTATGCTAAGCTAAGCTAAGCTAATCAGCAGCTGGCTGGAGCTTATTTACCGTAGGCACAAAAGTAAACACTGTAAGCTAATTTCCAAAAATGTTGTTTTAAACATTCTAAATAATTCTCAGGCTGAACTCATGATCCCCTGCTAATGACCTCTCACAGCCATAGTTCATCACAGAAGAAGTATTTTTTTATGGAAGGCTTACAATTCCTGATTATAAAAATTCCAAAAATCCTTTCTGCACGTCTGCTCTTCATGTTTTATAATACTTTACCATGATTTGTCCGTGCTTTAACGCCACATCCTTGTATCCTCTCTCTCTGTTCCTTCCCCACTCAACACGCAGTTGGCAGGTGCATGCATCCTGGGTGTGGGAGTGTGGGTGAAGGTGGACAGTGGTTCTCTGCTGGGTTTACTGGATAATGCAGAGGGCACTGGGCTGTCCCAGCTGGTCAACGTGGCCTACCTGCTCATCGGCGTGGGCGCCGTGCTGCTGGTCATCGGCTTCCTGGGCTGCTGCGGAGCGGTCAGGGAGAGCAGGTGTATGCTGCTGACGGTGAGCGATGTTGGATTGATCAACTGCACTGGATAGGGCTGAAGGAACATGTACAATTAATACAAATAAAAAGCATATTTTTGGGGCATTTTTTAGAAATAATGCCAAAACATTTCAGACTTTTTTTCAGCTACTTAAAGTGTAATAATCTGATATCATGTATGAGGTATGTTCAAAATGACGTACACTTTATTTTGTTTTAGTTAGAGTTCACTGTATATCTGAGATTATTTGGATATGAAATGTGAATTCTGTTAACTGTAAATGTTTATGTTTTTTTATGCTTATTTATTTAATTTAATTTAATTTATTTAATTCTCTCAACCATCCAGTTCTTCAGCATTGTGCTGATTATCTTCCTCATCGAGGTAGCGGGAGCTGTGGTGCTGCTCATCTTCCAGAGTGTGGTAAGTGCCTCTCAATAATTGTCATTTGGTCAGATTTAGTATGAAAAACCCTCAAAGAGCTTTGCTAAAAAAATAATTGTTGTCCTTTACAGGCTATGGTGCTTCTTGATGAATTGGAGGGTGAAGTTAAAGCAAGCATTCAAAAAGAGTATGGTGGACCCAATAACCAGTTCACCGACCTCTGGAACGCCACCATGATCGAGGTACTGCATTTTTGTATCTATGTTTTAACTGAAGTAAAGTCCTGATTATAGTTGATACAACTCTTGAGACAAAAGTAGAGGCTCTTTTATCACACACCTCAGCCAACACAAACAGGTCTTTGATCACTTGAATGTCTTCTGTTGATTTTCAGTAAAGGCACACTTTGTTTCAGTGAAAAGAATAATAATATTATGCCCCATGCTGATGACCAAAAATACTCTTCTTTACCAAATGTCATGGGACTGGGTGAACATGTAAAATGTATTATTTTCATTTACATTGTTATAATCCACACCTCTGTCTACACAACAGCAGCAGTTAAGATGATTACATTGTGTTTTTGTTCAGATGGGGACTAACACTGGTTGTGGTTTCCTTCTAGTTTAAGTGCTGCGGATACGTGAACTACACAGATTTCGATGGCTCCCCTTTTAACACGGCGCACGGAGGAGATCTTTATCCAGTAACGTGTTGCAACGAAACCATCGGCGTGTGCAATTCAGACAAAGCACATTTTTCGGTACGAGACCACTCTTCTCTTGGTTTACCTACAATAACTAACAAAACCATTTATTGTGACGAAGCGCAACAGTCATTCCTAATCTCTGCTAAAAACCTGCTGTTTCCCTTCCAGGACATTGATGGCTGCTTTGACAAGCTGCTGCAGCTGATAGAGGAAAACGCCACGATCATTGCAGCCGTGGCTCTAGGAATCGCTGCTCTTGAGGTATCAGTAAATAGACATTTTCTCAGCCACCTGTCTAGAAGAGCGCTCCGTACTTTGGCCACATATATCTTTAAATTGTCATTTATTTTACTTTATCTCTCATACTGCCATGTCCTGATGAATATAGACAGGAATTGCATTGCTAGGCAAAAGCTCTGGTCTGTGTTCACTTCCTGTCACCTAATGTCATTCACGAGAAATAAACTGAGACCCACTGTGAAATGGTCTGCAAATAGCAATATTGATACCTTGTTATAATACTTGTCTGTAGACACTTAGTGGCCTTTAAAGCGGCTACAATCAATATTTTTCTGATAACAATTTATCAAATGACAATGTGAGAGGGGTTGCTCGTAGAGATTCAGTTTCATTGCTTGTCGTGTGACGTTGAGGCCACTAAACATGGAAATGGTTCAAATTCGTTTTTTCAGAAATCGTTGACTCTGCAGAGTATATCCTGCAGGACTTTATCCAACTTGTACAGTCTATTACTTGTATCTTAGATCCATTACACTGTGTTCATGTTGATGAACTGTTGTCTTTACAGGTTGCTGCCATGGTGGTTTCGATGGTCCTCTACAAAAATATTGGCCAGAAGGCGTGATATTTCCTCTTTGGGATGAAAGAACGACATTCTAGATCGGTACTTGTGGGCCTTATTTTCAGAACTATAACTGTACACATTTATACTGTGATTTATTTATGTTTTAAGAACCGGACATTGTATGTGCTGATACATATAGTTAGTGATATGTGACAATGCACAGGGAAGAACGGAGTAGTTTTTATGTCTCTCACACTCACTGCAAGCTGTAATATAATGAATTTATTTTTGTATGTTTGATCAAATTGAAATAATAAATATCAGAATATCACCTTTATTTACACTGTGATTCTGGTCTTCTTTGGCATGTTTTCACATGTAATATTAGTAAACATGTAATATTAAACTATGTCAGAAGATGATGGTTGATGTATCTCCCATAGATTCTGAACAAAAGCATGAACCCCCAAAAAGATAAAGATCACATATGAGAATTTAAACTGTCATCAAGTGTTAACTTTTCCACCAATATTTATTAAGTGTAATAATAACCAATCATCGCTTTACATGTTTAATTGTGATCTTGAGAAACTTGAATTCAATATGTACAACAAAATAATCCAAACTTCCTCTCTGCTGTGATGTACGTTAAAGGGACAGCTCACCCCAAAATCAAAAACTACATACATAGTGCTAGTTATCAATCTGGAGAGTTTTGGTGATGTACATTGTTGTTCGAGACAGTCCGAGAGCCATGTGGTCCTGTAATTTTGGACAGAGAACGGCCGATATTTCCAAAACTAGATAGGTAAAGAGCAGATACAGGTGAGAGGATAAATGTATGTATTTTAAATTTCAAGGTGAACTGTCCCTTTAAGATATATCACGATAGCGCGGCGCACGCGACTAAAGAAGTTCAACGCAGTTTTCGTCTAGCTAGCAGCTTCTACTCCAACTATAGCTAAACGGCTAACTTTGAACAAACTTTATTCATATATTGTTTTAAAGCACACGTTTAGAGGACGTCTTGACCGGGCCGCGTCTAAAGCCTGAAGAGAGACGTGAGACGTGTGCTGACTGGGGATGAAAGAAACGGCTAACGTAACGTAACGTTGCTAAGTTACGTCGTCGTGATGGCGTCGACCTGTTCAACTCAAGCTGAAGGACTCAGGTGAGCCAGTGTTTGGGTTGGTTGGAGCCCGCTGCGACATTTTAATGATTGCTGTTTCTGAGAGGAAGTTCTGAGTTGTAGCATAATGGTGATGAGGGTTGTGTTGGATTTATTATCGTGTTGTTGTCTCTTTTATGTACAAGTAGCCACTCACCTGACTTTGATGTGGCTACCTGTATGTAGGCCTGCTGCATTTTGGGTGACACATTGGAAACATCAATCAATTAATTGTATTGTTTTATTATTTGGCAATTTGTGTATAGTAAAATGGCATAGGTTCTGTCTTTTCCTGGTTTTAAAGGCATGCATCACAGTAAAGTGATATTTGAACATACTTTTCTTTTTTAGCTGTTCTATTATTTGCCTTTAACCACATGGTCATTGTATCCACATATCTCAATGCGTGTATGTTTCGTAAGAGCACTAATGGTCAACCGAATATGGTTGCAATATTGATATCGAGGATATGATATGATCAAATCACAACTATTGTGCAGTGGTCAGTAACAGTTAGCTTGCTGAGAGTGAGTGTGTGAGCTGGTGGTGCTCTCTACCATCACCATGAGTAGTCTACTGGGCATACTACAATTCACTGCGTCAGACAGTTTTTCCATATTTTTTTTTCAATATTTATATACATAGAGTTTAGGACTTACATTTTTCAGGTGGCCAGAAACACGAATGGACGCTGATGTTATATGGGTTCATAAGCCACTGTTTGCTTGCACACATCAACTTGTTAATGCACGTTTTTATTTTTATTTTTTTTATTTAATATTTTATTTAGTTATTTTTACAGTTTAACAAGAAATACAACCTTCAAAAGTAAGAAAGAATATAAGAAATGAACCATGCATCTGGCCAAGTAGGGCCATGAAAAAAAAGAAAACAAATCAAAAATTATTTACGCAGGTAAATAAGTAAAAATAAGAAAACAAAGCAATCAAAACAACCGTGCAACAATTCAAAGGCACCGTCAGTCAATCGTGTCGACCATACATTCAATCCAACATACAGATATGTATGGGTTTCTTATATGGGTTGTATGGGTATGGGTTTCTTATATATATATATATATATATATATATATATATATATATATATATATGTATATGTATATGTGTGTGTATATATATATATATATATATATATATATATATATATATATATATATATATATATATATATATATATGGGGTTGCATCTTGGGGTTGCACCTGGGGTTTAAAGGTGAAAAAAGAGATGCTGGTCAAGAATGATGGCCTGTTTCACAGATTATGGAACGACAGCCATTTAACCGTCACATCCTGAGTAAGAAAAAGGAGGCATGTGATTTTATGGCACCGATAGAAACATTTATGCTTCACAGTATCCATCAGTGTTTCATATACATTCTCCCAGTCACAAACAGGCAGCTCGTATTATTTCCGCTAAATGCCTCAACAGGCTGTGTGTTCTAAATAATATCAATGAGCTGCTATTAAAGTACATGAGGGAACAGAAAGGTGAGTGTGGTCCATATGGTCTGGCCTTCTGCTCAGAGCGGGTTTAATTTGCTTCATGCAATGTAAGTTAATGACATCTGAACAGGTTTATTGCTGCTTATACATTACAGGACAGTTTACATCAGACAGTCGATAACCGTTAATGTGTCAGCATGTGTGTGTGTGTGTGTTTAGTGGCGTAGTTAGTGAAGTTTAATGTGTGCTCGCTGCTGGCAGCAGGTTCTCCCGTGACATGCTGTGAGATAGCTACCTGATGACCCTCCTCAGTGGCGTCATAACCTGGAAAAGTTGTCTCTATTACTGTCATCATAAAACAGTTGGAATGCAACATGTGACCATGCTTCATATGGTTTTCTCTGGGTTAGGCCGTTTTAATGTCCGTCTGTGGGCGCTCTTGTAATGGTGAGTCAAGATTAGCTGTGAGTCACACTCGTGGCACTTAAAACCTATATGAGTATGTTCAGAATCATTTATTATTATACAGAAATATGCTGCCCCCCCTCAGGTTTTGTGTTACAGATCTATTAAGTGCTTTTATGATCGATACTAGGATAAAGTCTCTTAGAAATAGAGGACATAACAAGAACCAAATAGGTTTCTCTGGCTTTGCCTCACAGGAAAACACTGTTTTCTGGTAGAACCTTTTTATATACAGTAGGTTCCTCCTGAAACCCTTTCCAGGGGTTCTATTTAGAACCCAACGTAAATGGTCATACCATATGTGAAAGGTTCCACCCAGAACCCCCAGAGGTTCTACAGAGAACCCTTCTATGGCATAACGGTTCCACCCAGAACCCTCTTAGTCCATTAAAACCCAAACTATCGATTAGTCGACTAATCCGCTTTTTATCTTCCAGTTTCATCTAGAACACTAAAAGCTGGAGTCTGATGTGGAGCAGCTTAACCCACAACAATCATGGTTTAGAATCACAGTTTTGTGGGTTGTGTGGGCTGGATTGTGCGTGTTCGATTTTAACACCCATGCTTTCAACAATCCTTGAAGAATCCTCTGTCTTCCTTCATAAAGGGTTCTTTGTGAGACTCAGGGTTCCATTAAGAACCCTGAGTCTCACAAAGAACCCTTGAAAAGTCCTTTCTTTAAGAACCAGACTTTGTTGTATTTATTTTAAGTATAGAAAGCCCGATCAGCTAACCTAACTTCATACAAATTAACAATTAGAAAGTAGTCTTTGTTCAAAATCAAATATCTAGCATTAAATTAGAAAAAAAACTATAGTTCAAGGTCAATAGTATTCAAGCAGTTTTGTACTCATAAGGTGTTTTACCAAGCATGTGTAAACAAGTCTGCTTTTATTGACTTTATTTCTCCTGGCTGTATCAGCGGCAGTAAAATAAAGTCAATAATATAATAAGACGCAACTAAACGACTCAACTCTAAGCCATCGTTAGCTCTTCCAAGTTTATCACTGAGGCTTTGCAATATAAAAAAAATGGAGTCGGCATTATGATACAGTGATTTATTGAAAAACCTCCTGTGTGCGTGAGAAACAAGGAGCTGCATTTAGTCTTTTCTTTAGATGCCTTCCATAGTTTATTGTGTGTTTAACAGTGAGAGAGCCGTGTGATGGGCAGGGGAAATAATACTTAGTAAACTCTGCCCTCTTGTGGATAACATTCATTCTGCAGCTATAAGAAGTGGCCTTCCTACATTAGAATCAAAAACCGTTTATTTACCAGGAATGTTTACACAAATGAGGAATTGTTCTTGCCGGAAGGTGCATAACATTAGACATTAGACGAGACAACGAAATAAAGTGCTCAGACAAACAGATTACATTTCTGTAACACTGCACACATCCTCACACATTCTACATTACTTATATTATTGCAGTTTGCATAATTTGTAATTATAGACCTCAACAACCAGTGTGTGAAAGTCCTGGGTCATTTACCTTTCCCATTCTTGCATCCGTATGAACCATATTGTCAAGTGGTGGATGATGGGAAACCGACGTGGAGCAGAGCCGGTTAACACCGAGGTCTCTATGAGAAAGTCAAACCCTTTCCCTCCTCACATTGTGGGCAGCCGGTGTGTGATCAGGTCACGGGTGACGGAGCTCAGTGAAGTCTAATGGTGTTGTGATGGGACGTCAAGGGGAGGGGCTGAGGAGAGGCCTGTGGGAATAAATGGACAGGAGACGGCTTGTTTACACGGAGAACATAAACTCATTATTGCTTTACAGCCAAAGGTAACAGGGACACTTTGTTGACTCAGCAGTCTTCCTGAAGCTGTCGGCATGAGACTCAAACCGGTTTGAGTCTAGTTAAAGTTCATCCCCGACATACAGTTAAAAGCTGCTTTACCGTCGCTGGTTGAAAAGGAGCCTCTCGTCTGCATGTTGGTTATCTATAATGTTCCCTCGGTGCGTGTTTTGAGCATATTCTACTTTAATAAGGATTTCAAACAATCTGTTGTGTGCAGGATGAAAAATCTATCTGCTCGTTGGTTGTGGCATATCATTTCCTTCACAGGATCTCTACCGTTGACAATGTGACTAATTTTGGAGTGATATGGCAGCTTTCTCCACCACCATCGTTAAAACATCAAAAGAGGAAATATGTTCTGGAAGGATTGCTTTCATGCTTCCTGTAGCGCAGAGACTCGATCTTTAAAACCTGGAAATGAATAAAAGTGGTCGAGATATAGTGGTCAAATTCATAGCAAAATATGAACTACATCCATGGAATCAGGTCAGTTTGAACCCCAAGGATCAAAAGCCCTCTTTTGATGTTTTTTTAATTTATTTTTTATGGCCACACTCACCTTGAAACTGAAATCCTCTCAGTCTGGCGGCCATCCACGACCTGGAGCTTTAAGCTCGGTGTGATGTCTGGTCTGGTGTGGGAATTGCGACACCTTCTTTGCGTTTAAACACAGGTGAGAACTGGCAGCTCCATATATAAAAGACCGCCTCCACCTCACCGACCAAAGCACTGACAGCAAGGTTACCTTTTGGAACCTTGGACCGCACCACCAGACAAAGATTTTATTTAATATCATTTTCGCTGCAACTTTTATTTTGTCGTTTCCTCAGTTTTGAAAAACTAATTACATCGACTCTGTTTTGAGATTCGTCCCTTTTTGTGACAGAGAATGGCTCGCGCTATCATCTTTGTTCTTTTGTCAACTTGGACAGCTGTCGCTTTTACGTTCCCTCGCAATACTTTTGACAACATCATTAAACGGTCAAGAGTGGAATTTGAATCCTCTGGCAGCGGACCGGAGGAACCTGTCCGGGGAACCGTGAAGGTCGTGCAGCTGGACCCTCGTGCCCCGGCCCAGTCGGGCTTCTCCAGAGGAGGACTCGCCTCCAGAAGAGCGCCCTCCCTCAGCTCCAGAATGTCCTTCCCTGCTTTCCTCTCTCACGGGCGTCCAGGTCCGGCCCCGGCCCCCAAGGGCCCCAAGGCCCCAGTGAGTCCTCTCCATCTCCTGCACTCTAAAAGCCCTGCTGGGATGGAACTGAAGAAGAGGCAAGGCCTGCAGATGTGGCAGAGAGCCTTAAATAAAGGAGACAAGGCGAGCGCGTCCTTGCCAATCAACCTGAAGGACACTAAACAGGCGTGCACTGCGGTACCTTTCACTCAGGTAAGACACTTTTATTTCCCTTCTCTGTGAAATAGTCGTCTGTGCAACACATGGTCGATAGCGTTCAAATGAGCGATTCTTTACAGTCAAATAGAAGAAAGCGATGCAAAGTGTTTATTTTTCAGTGGCAATAATCTGTCTGCTCACTCATAAAGCTGATTATGGAGCAGGCGGAGGATTAGCCGTGATGGTGATTGAGTTGCATAAACACACAGTGTTGATTTTTACACCCCAGAGGTAAATTATCTCTGACAATATTGCCCTCTCTGTCTCCCATCCCAGCGCGTGACGGCAGACGGATGCGACTCGGTAACGGTGCACAACAAGCTGTGTTTCGGCCAGTGCAGCTCCCTGTTCGTCCCGTCCGAGGGGGAGTTTGCCGGGGCCCTCCGCCACCGGGCCCCTTGCTCCCGCTGCGCCCCGTCCAGAGCGCACACCGTGGCTGTGCCGCTGCGCTGCGGGGCCAAGGTGCTGGTGAAGCGGGTGATGCTGGTGGAGGAGTGCAAGTGCGAGACGAGCCGAGAGGAAAAGAGTGCCGAGGCCGCGGCGTCCACACGCCTGTAACCGGGTTGCAGCTTAAAGTATTTTTCATGGGGACTGACATCGCTAATCTCAAGTTGATGTGATAATTATTGAGACGCTTGTATTGAGTATTTATACCTGTATGTGTATTTGTTTTAGAGTCTGAATGTGTTATTCAGAGTAAAATATTCTGGCGGTCTGATCGCTGCTGACAAACTGACCTATATTTTGGTCATGCAATTTTCTGACTGAGCGATCCACACGGGACTGTTTTTAAAAATGTGTTTCAATGGATCTAAACTGAAATATTGTGATCTGCAATTTTGTCATTAAAACTTCCTATTTTGTCCACATTCCCTTTTGCCTCTGCGTCGCTAATTAGTTTCCTGACAACACTGGTTGGATTTACAAGTGCAATTTAGTTTGCATGCAAAAGTAAAAACATGAAGAGCATTTGTTTTGTTTTTTCTCTCCACCCACTCTCGCATTCAAGCGCTCGAGTGTCAGCTCCTATATTTTATTAAAAAGCCGCGTTCCACCGACTTTTAGCACGTAGCACTTACATCTGAAAGCACCAAACTAGAGAGCAAATGAGCTATTGAGCACTGGTACTTAGCAGTAAGCAAACATAATTGTTTCAGCATGGACCCCTGAATTATGTATAGGAACCACCTATTCTCATGCCCAATCTCTTTTCAGTGTAGTTGTGGGAATTCGAACAACATTCACCACAGATGCACTTGAGCGAGTGGGTATGTGTGATTATGTGCGTATGTGCTTTTTCTTTTTTTTTTTCTTTAGTTAGGACCCATAAAACCTATTATTCATTTATACCCTGGCACCTGGGCCTGGTAAAGTGAACTCATCCCACACATCCCGACATACATTCCCAGAGGAGCATAAAGAAGGGGGCTCTTTACGGCGTCTTGGCATCCTGTCAAAACGACTGTTTAGATGCCATTTGCATTCACGTGGGCTTTCTGAAAAAGTGAAAGCGTTCATTTCACTACGGGGGTGCATTGAGTCCCTTGGATTCTATTAGCATGTGATTAACATCTCGGGTTGATGGCTATATTTTTCAAGATTGATGGGACAAATATTTGCCCAGGTCTTAACCATGAGGAATTAGGGGCCACTTTTAATCAGGCACTATATATTTGAGAGGTTGGGAGGCTCATATATCCGTGTTGACAGTGATCAAATTCTGCTTTTGCAACTCCCAATCCTCATAGTGAGGAAGGCTGTTTGTATAATGCCAAAATCTGAGTAATTTATAACTATAACCGAACTCATCCATCTCTTGTCTTTTTTCAATGATGCATTTTCTATCTGTAATAATCCACTGCGCTGTTGTGAGTGTGTGGTAGACGCTGCTGCTGAAGAGAGAGTTATGATCTGTTCTTTTAAACTCTGCACACTCATCTTCCAATCTTTTGTCTTGAAATATATATATACATATATATATATATATATGTATATATATATAAAGGGCATAGCGATGAGAAGGGAAGGATGGCGGGGGGGGGGAGGGGGGTTGTTGATTGAACAAACAAGGTGCACAAGAGAGTGCACCACTTAGCGAGACAGATGTCAGCCCCCTTTGCATTGTGGGATCCGGCGAAGCACTCCTGCGTCATTAAGGATGGCCTGGTTCCCATGGCGAGGGGAAAGGAAGGAGCGAAAGAAGGAGGGCCCGCTGCCAAGTTCAGCGCCTCGGGGATCAGATCAGCGTCACGGGGTGCTAAGTGGCCTAGTTAGCGCTTTAAAACGCACAATGAGCTGCCTGCTCTTTCTCTCTGTGCAGGCCTTTTAACTGTCAGACATGGAAATGGTTGGGAGGTGTGTGTGATGGAGAAGAGGTGTGTGTGTGTGTGTGTGTGTGTGTGTGGGGGGGGGCTCAGTCGATATTGGTTCAATCAAGGTGTATCACGGCTGAGTTAAAGATGGGCGGAATGGAGGTTCATTAACCGCGCGAGGCGTGGTTCTGGTAATTGGCTTGAATAGACCCGGGTTGATCTGTTTCACACCTCTTGTGTCCTTCTGTACCGAAAGCCGCGGCCATGAAGACCAAACAGTGCTAAGCTAACTAGCTGGCTGAACAGTGTTGGAAAAGGGCCGGTCCACCAGATGTTCCCCCTCTGTGCCGCTCGGGGCTCCGCTGGAGCTAAACCGTCACGGTAGATTGGACCGGGCCTGGACCAGGCTCCGGGATCTGGCGTCGGCAAGTGACCGAGCGAGAACAGGGGTCCATCATAACGGAAGAGAAGGAGGAGAAATGTGACGACCTGTTCAGTCACAGACCAGACAGATTTGTCTCACCTAAATCCCAGCAGTGCGGGCTTTAGTGCTGCAGGTGTCGGGGGCCCTAAGGTGTGAGGGCGTCTCCCTCCCCGCTGGTACGCGCTCACTCTGTGGTGTTAGTCCGGACCAGCTGGTCAGAGTTGGCTCTGCAGGAGACGGCGGCCCCGGGCTAAGCCTGCCAGCCTACTGCCATCCTGCATGGCTGCCAGCCCGCCTGCCAGGCTGTCTGCTGGGTGCAGAGGAGGACAGAGAAAGGTGCAGCCTGCGAATCTGTTTGTCATTGGATCAAATCCGACAGCGGTTTTAGTGTCTGGTGCCACTGTCTCAAAAGTCGGGTTCCCGTATGATCACTGAAGAGGAAGATGTTGCTCGCTGTAGTCATTCCTCCTGTTCATAAAGAGATCCCTTCTTAGTGCAGTGGGCACTAGTGGTGGGAGACAAAATCCACAGTCCTGGTTTGGTCAGCTCAGTCTGAGTTAGACAAATCTTTGCTCTTTTTTTTTTTTTTTTTTTTACAATTTTGTCTGAAAACGTGGTTGAAGGAGCTAAGAGACGTTGAATGTGGCAGCGCTGGTGCCGAGTGTCTGGTTGGAACGGTAATGCTGTTGGCATTGCTGACAGTCTGCTCCCCCAGTGGGGATTTAGTATTCAAGGTTTGTTTTAGTCTAGTTTCTTTTTTTTCTTTCTGGTTTTCACAATGTTTAAGGTTTAAATTCAGCTGATCTTTCATCATCTGTAACCTGCGAAGCATTTGTGGCCTCTGGTTGCAGACTAAAGAGGAAAATGAGCATTTAGCTATGTCTGGTACGATATTTACATATATTAAATATAATGAATAAATAAAGGAGGGTTCTTTTACCACTACAGTCTTTAAAGAGGCACTTTGAGATGTGTTTCAATGAAAGCATGTTGGACAGGATACGGCAAGCAAGAACTGCTTCAATGTACATCCTGAAAAAATGTTTTTGACTATGTGATTCCTTTTTTAAATGTATTTTTTACCTTTCTATGCTTTCTGAAAATATATAACATTTTCCCTGTTTCTTTAGTTCTTTTTTTCCAATATCCGTCAAGTGCTTCTCTCGTTTCTCCAGGTCTGGTTGTTGAGGAAGTGGTAGACATCCGACCCTCTGACCCCTTCGCCTGCAGAACCATGTTTGTGTGTTTGTTTGTCCCCAGTGAGCGCCGAGCTGTCCGTCAACGCTCGGCTGGAGTGCGATGCTGATGCTGATGGCGATGTCGCTGTGGCAGGTGCGGTCCTGCGTGCCGTGCAGGTGATGTCTCTCATGCTCACTTAGCTAATGACTCCAATTAAAGTAATTAAGAGCTGGCACGGTGAAACCTGCTCGCTCGCCTGCTGCCAACCCATCCATTCCCCATTCACCGTACCGCTGCATGCCATCGCCATCGCCTCTCCTCCTCCGCCTTCCCTAAACGTTTCTCTCGTGGGCGCCTCGCCCTCTCCTCGGCGTCCTGTGCACCTCTCCTCTCGCCGAGGCCTTCTAAAAGAATCATGAGGCCTAAAACCGGCTAAGCGCTCCACTTCAGAAGCACTTAAGAGACCCTCAGCTCAACTTATTGTCGCAGGGACGGCTACGGAAGAGAGAGAGCGGAGGTCGGGTCCTGCAGGGGAGAAGAGGCGCGTTTTGAGAGGGAGAGAGGATGCGAGCCAGGTCCTAACGAGGGGAGAGATAATTGTTTTGTTTTGTTAGGGGCCTTTCTTCAGCGTGGAGGGAGTTCAAATGACACGCCACAGATGGTTTTTTAGATGGAGCGGGCAAAGGGACGGGGAGGGACGCATGCTTGATGCAAGAGCGGGGAAAGTGTGGAGGAGGGGGTCTGCGGTCATGCCTACGCAGCGCTCCCAAAAGCTGCAACCACATTGGAATCTGTTCAGCGTTTTGTTTTTTCTTCTTCTTCTTTGTTTTCTAACGTCGATTCACGAGCTCCCACGAAACTTTGATTATGATCGCGCACTTTGTTGTCTCCCGCTCGCAGAACCTCGAGCAGATTTCAATGTCAAAACACGCATTCATCACGGAGAAGTCGAATATCGCAGTCCAACAAATTCCACCAGTGGGAAGAGAAAAAAATCGCAGCGGGCCAAAGCTGGAGACACAACTTTGGCTACCAGGCCTGGTCAGATTTATCAAAATGTATGAAACGGCAAACATATGAATCTCTGGTGTCTTGGTGTTCTTTCAACACTTGGATTCGCAGGCCGATAGTCGGCGTGCCTGGATTTTGTAGTTGGCGTGGCGGTGCAAACACTTTTCCAGCATCTCATCCCATTTTCTGTGAGAAAAAAAAAGAAAAGACTTTGATGAGATCCTTTTTCCCTTCACGCAGCTCTTTTTATTTCAACATTTGAGCCGACGCTAATGTAAAAAGTGTGTTTTTTTAAGTAAAATATGTGTGAAAGGAACCCTTAAACCTTTCTGCAGAACACGCTGCGTTCAGTTCCCTGTCCCTCGCGTAGCGACACAGTGACAAAGCATCGCCGCTGACATTAAAAAAAAGACGACGCCTCGTGAAAAAAAACCCAACCATCATCAAAACTGCAGCTGAGCACACTTTGGTAATCTGGCGACCGACGGCATCAAGCAAATTATCCTGGTGGACTGTCTCTATGAGCCAGGCCCGGCAAATCACCTCCAGAAGCCTGTCACCACTTCCATGAAGATAAATGGTATCATTACACAGTCTCCCATCATGCATTAGCTGATCTGGACTCCGCTTTCTGCTCAGAAGTGGGAATGGCCGCGCATAACGCTCGGTTACTCAGATGACGCTGACAGAATGTTTCGGAAAACTAATTTTGCTCCAGGATGCTGCGGCGGACATAAAAAAAAAACAACAGTTTGTTAATTTCCTCATCTTGAATTATGGTCGTGAAGTCCATTCTGTCTGCTAATAGGATCAATACCAATACAGACATGGTTTTAACCCAACACATTCTGCCAGTGTCATAGATATCTGTCCACAAACAGTCATCCTCACAGTGGGCACAGGAGGAAGAGGAGCATGCCAGTGTGTGTGTGTGTGTGTGTGTGTGTGTGTGTGTGTGTGTGTGTGTGTGTGTGTGTGTGTGTGTGTGTGTGTGTGTGTGTGTGAGAGAGGGAAAGAGGAAGAGAGATTGAGAGAGAGACGGGCAGACACATAGGGTGTGTGTGGGGAGGGCGCCCAGTGTTCAGGCGAGATAGGCCAAGTGAGAAAGCGAGCGAGTGCGCGCATGTTTTGGGTTCGTGTGGCGGGGTGCAGAGGAGGGGTGCAGGTGGCGCGGAGCTGGCGCGGGCCCGGCCCACTGTCCCCTGGCAGCGCCAGGCTCCATCTGTCATCAGCAGGAACATCTGCAGCCCAAGGTGCCCTTGTCACCCAGCGTTAGAGTAACGAGTTTGGCGTTTCCATTAGTCCGGGGCCCCTCGCCCGGACCCGGGGCCCCGGCTCTCGCCAAAACCGTGGCATTTTGGGGAGCGCGCAGTTAAGAGTGTGCGTCTCGATACGAGGCGGCGAGACCGAGGCCGAGCCGAGCCGAGCTGGATGTTGTCGTGTGTGTGTTTGTAGGAGGGCAGAGCGGCCAAAGCCAAAACAACATGGCAGTGCAGAGCGTTGACCCAGCTGGGCTGAGCCGGCATGTCGAGTCATGTCCCTTCCCGATGTGAGCGTGCCCAGTGCGCTCGCACCGCTGCCAGACCCAATCTCTGGTCCCCTTCGCCTCTCCTCTCTCAGCCTCTCTCTCTCTCTCTCTCTCTCACTCACTCACTCAATTCTCCCTCTCTCATCTCCCTGTCTCCCATCTGTCTGCCCCGCTCTTATCTGCCCTCTCTCCTTTACCTCTCCGTGCCCCTTGTAGTTTCCTCCCCCCTTCCTGTACGCGGACTCCTCTCACACCCCGAGTCTCTGCTAACATTCTGCCTCTGAGCGCTGCTCACATTTTTATCTTCCTTGTCCCTAAAAAACAGATGGTACTTCTTTCCTGGCTCCCTCTTTTCATCCCTCTCTCTGAGCCCCCCCCCCCACCCCTCCCCTCCTCCCCCTTCCTCTTGTCCTGTGTTTCTTTCCATCCAGCCGGCGTATCACTGATCCTAACTGGCAGTTAGGCAGTTATTCTGTCTGTAATTTTATAGAAGAAAAAAAAAACCTGAATCATTTCTTCTCTCTCAAGGGCAATAACATGATTGTATTATTACTCTAATTCTAGTTATTCCTCTTCTACATGACATTTTGTTCAGACTAAACGAGGCTTACAGCTACCGGCTCCGCTTGCAGAAAGATGGCTGCTGTTTTTGTTTGCACCACATGGTGGCTCTAACGAGCAGCGATCTGTATTAACATTAATGAACCGAGCTTTGGCTGCAATCGTGTCAATTACCACACAGAATGCTAATCGGACAAACATGAGCACATCAGAATGAGATAAGATTGATTATAGTCTCTTTTTTTCTTCTTCTTCTCCTTCCTGTGTTCGGTATTACATGTCGGCGTGCGTCGTAAATCAGCGCCGACGCCGGTGTTTAGCCTAAAGGTCTGCGGGAAATTAGACGCCGCTTTAATAAAAGCAACACATCCAGGCCTTCGAGCAAAGTCAGACGTACTGACACGAGAACTTCATCCGTGAACACTTTATGTTCAATATTCCCCTCTACCCCCCCACGCCCCCCAAAAAAAGTCTCCCTTAAAGCTGCAGCTTTGTTCATTGGCCCTTCAAGTGCTGTCACTTCCTGTGAGAGAGCAGAGGGTTTCAAGTTATAGTTAAGATTTATTTTTGCTCCCTTTCTTCCCTGTTGGCCTGTCCTACAAAGGTTTCTCATCCCCTCTATCAGCACTTAAAAAGTGTGCGGAGATGGAGTGAAGGAGGTAGCAAAGGAGAGATAAAGAAAAGGGAAGCAACAACTGCTAATCAATAAGATTTCTCCAACCTCGTTTTTTTCTCTCTCTCTCTCTCTCTCTCCCCCGAGGCCCGCGGCATTCAAGACGAGCCAAGACGAGCTTGGCATTGTCGAGCACGCCTTAAAAAGAAACACCTGCGAGGTGGAAGACTTAAAAAAAAAAAAAAAACAGCAGAAAAAAAAAAGGAAGAAAAAAAATCCTGCTTTTCGCAGCTCTTAAAAATGTTGGCAAATGTTCCATGGGTTTTTCTGGGAACAAAACAGTAAAAAGAAAGAGCTCCCATGCAAGTGAAGACAAAAGGGGATGGTTTTCCATAGAGATGGAGGTGTCATTACACTTGAGACGGTTGCCAGATTTGGACTTATCTTACCCCTCTCCCCCTCCCCCGTCCCCCTATCTATACCATCTCGCTTCGTCGTCGGAGACGGAGCAGTGTGGCGAGCAAATAATGAATGGTAATATTTAGCTGTTGACGAAATATGTATGTGGCTGTAGTGGGAGATGGGAACGGGGGGAATGTGCAGGAAGACAAAGATGGAGAAAGCCGGGGAGGGACGGGAGAGGGGAGAGAGGAGAGAGGAAGCCGGGAAAGGGGGGGACGAAAGCAGATGGCACTCTTGGCATCCACATCTCTCTTAAATCTGTTTCTGCTGTTTTTCTCATGTGCACGAGGCTTTAACCCTGTGGTAACCTGTGTCCCGGCCTGACCCCCAACCCAACTGCTGTAACAAGCCTGCGTGTGTGTGTGTGTCTGAGTGTCTACGTGTGTGTGTGTGTGTGTGTACACACCCAGGTCTTCTGTAATCGGCCCCCTATGGAAGTCAGCATCAGCATCACTCGTCCACCTGTACTGCGTCCTCCTCTACCTGTGCACTGTTCTGCTTCTTCTTCTACTCTATTCATCAACAGCTGGAGTTACATTTTATGTGAGTTTATACAATGCAGTGCATTTCCATAAGAATGAAACATTTATGAAATCTAACAGTTTAATATATACAATATAAACCACTGACAGGAGCTGTTATTCTGCAGGAGTACTTTTACTTTTGAGGCCATTTAAATATGTTTTTATTTTGTTTCTATTGGTACTCAGGTAAAGGATCTAATACTTTCTACCCCCAGTGGTGGAAAGTAACTAAGTACATTTACTCAACTCGTGTGCGTAAGTACAACACTACTTTTCAGGGGCTAATATTGTACTTCTATATTTAACATCTATAGTCCCTATACTTTTAAAATTAGAATTGAACACAAAATCAGCTCATAAAACATAATGCATTTTTCTAGATTAAACTACTTTATGAATGAATGAATTTGGTTCCATCTCAACAGTCGTATTTACATATTAATAGATCGATAATAGTGATCCGATCACATGGTAGGTTGCTTTTTGGCACAAAGAGTACTTTTGCTTTTTACTTTCGGTACATTTTATATTTTTGTACATGGTGGAGCCTCTTCAGACGGCGGTATTTCCACTTCCAGTCTGAATACCACTGGTATCCTCTCGATATGGCACGCGCTCTCGACTCTCCACTTTGTTCAATTAGTTTGTTTCGAGCGCCATACTGTCAGCTCTTCCATCCGTCCGTTCGCAGCTGCTGCAGATCAGAGAAACGTCTTTTATTATCTCCGCCGCGAGTCGAGAGATCCGCCTGCAAGGCCAGCAAATATATTTTAGTGGTGTTTTTTTCTTGTTATTTTTTAATTTTTATGGCAGATCCTGAAAAGCAACACTAAAGCGCTGCAGCCTGGTGACTGATGGAGGACATATTGTGGTGTGGTTCACACACCTGGGACGTGCACTGCGTATGTAGGCCACATCCGCCTCTCACTGAGTGGAAACATTCATGCCGCTGACTCCCGTGCATGCTCCCATAGACGGACTATAGATTTCACTGAATGCACATCACTTATATGAGGGGTGCCACGGTGCTGTGAGCTCATTTGCATAATCTCCTATTTAAAGAGGGATGTGCTGGAAGCCGGTGGGGGGTTGATGGTAAGGGGAGTTGAGAAAGGGTGTGGGGGGGTGTACAAAGTGCCCATTGTGCAGTCCCAGGATAGAGAAAATGCCCTGTAGGGTCTGATTCGTGTGTGTGTGTGAATGTTTATCTCTGTGTGTGGGAGCCACACCTGTCAGGAGCGCCTGAGGGAAGCAATGAGACCACTATAATGAGTGTGTACATGTCTATATATATATGTGTGTGTGTGTGTAAAGCAAATACAGTCGAATGGATTTCATCATGACATTAAAATCGGTGGGCCACGTCAATCTTTTATGTCCTGATTGTTTCCCTTTTATTAACTTGGCTTGTTATTATCAAACACACACACACTCACATGCACGGTCACACATACCCCCACTCACTTCCACCCACACTCGGCAGTAACCACACTCTCCCTCACGCCAAATCATAATCTACCCAAGACGCAGCGGGCCGATAGGATCAGACTGGAGGAATAATGGTAAAATCAGATTCTTTGGGAGGAGGGGGGGGGCTTTTTCGAAAAAGAAAAAAAAGATCCCAGAAGTGCTGAAATAGCTGGTGGCTGTGTCTCTAATGGTAGAGCGTAATGCTCAGCAATCTGCTTAATATCCCCGCCGCACTCGTTAGATTAGTGAACATTAAGAAGATTGGAAGATTTGCACTCTTTTGTTTTACTGCGGCGGCACAGAGGCGACGCGGCGAGCGGACGGGGAACAACAGGAGGTCGCTGAGCGCAATAAGCCGGTGTCATCTCTGGTGCGAGGCGGCGGGACAGGTGATCAGAGATGGGGGTTAAGAATTCAAAGAAACGCCTACCGTTCACACACACACACACACAAAAGAAAGAAAGAAAGAAAGAGAAACATTTCCGAACCCCCACAACGTCAGAAAGATCATTGTTCGATTCTATTCTTTTCTCCATCAGCATGGGAAACAGTAGCGGCCTGAAGTCGTCCCCCTATTAATGACTAATTCCTGGGCTGGTTTGGCTCGCGGCGGCAGAAAGCCGTGTGTGTGTGACCACCACCAGTAAAAGCAGCGCCGTGCTGGGATTCAGGAACGTTATCGGAGCTCAAAGTCCTAATTCCACACTGGGAATTCTGCCACCAGTAACATAATAAGTCCACTTTGACTGTGAGGGAGAGAGAAAGAGAGAAAGGTTTCTTTTCCTTTTTTTGTGTGTGTTGTTGCTCTGGAGTCTTGGCTCCTTCGGTTTGTAAAGTTCCTCAGGCGAGCGTAAACAGATCAACAGAAAAACAGCTATTTTATTTCGCAGGCTCCCAGCAGTTGTAGGGGCTCAAAAGAATAAGTATTAAACTCATGTTCTGGGACCCAGGCAGGGATTTTAATTTTATTTCTTTTTTTTCTGGTGGGAGAAGGCGAGTTATATGACCTGAGCTCTGTAGGGTGTTTTACACAGATTAGCATTGCACATTTCCACTGCAATTGCAGAACTTGTCAGAGGCTTATTTCCCAAACCTTTTTAATTCCTCGGTTTCCTTTCCTCCTGTTGAGTGATCTGTGCTCGCTTCTCACCCACAGACCTGAATTTGTCTCATTTTAGGAAAGTTGGAAAATGAAACCCGCGTTTTGTTTTCGGAACATTGTTATCGATGAGCTCATTTTGTCCCGACTGCTAGACAGACTTCTGCTAAAGCCAAAGACGGTACAAAAAGGTTCCCGAGATTATAAGAACATTTATTTACATTAAAATCAAGGCGCATTACTTTTCGCACCATACTTCAAAAACTGATTTGCTCAATCCCCGGCGGGCGCATGATTGTTTCTCTGCTATGCGCAAAATAAAGTTCTACATTTTGGGTTTATGCTTTTGTACCATGATCAGAAGGTTTTTTTCTAAACTTAAATTACAAACAGACTCTGATGCACACTATTCTCCCATAATGCAATGCACAAAGGAAATGGAAGAGTTTCTCAGTTTAACAAAAAAAATAATAGAATAAAATGTGGACAATGTTGAAACAGCCCCAAGAAACTACTAAATCTTTTTTATGTTTCTTTGTGACGTTTTATTGGCAGTGACTTCCCAAGGTTTGCAGTTTGGTTCACATCTGGTGTAACATGTATTGTACAACTTCCTGTTAGTATATAATGGAAACGTACGTATTGATGTTGTGTTCATAACGTGATAAAAGGGTTTGCTCTGACAATAAGTATGAAGTGCTGCTGTATGGGTTGTGTATCTGGACGCTGTGTTCAGGGTCCTGTGAATGATAGGACGTCATAACATTAGTAACATCATGCTCTAACCACTAGAGGCCACTAGAGGCCCTGTCCATAGGGCAGCACTCACGTGTGTATGAGAGCATGAACTCAATAAGGCTTCAGTAAGTGTTTCATTTTCCAAAAACGTTTGCAATAATATTTCATTTTTTATGTCATGATGTGATGGTTGTTTTTCATATTTTACTGGCTTACGATGAGACATTACAGGCAAAAACATTGTTTTTCATGCACTGGTTGCTTCCAGAACATGACTTATTTCAGTCTAGTGGAAAGAAAACAGCCAAAATACACATTTAGCTGTTTGTTTGACTACTTTGTCTATTGTTTTTGTCTGTAGATTTCTCCTAAATTTACCAAACGACGCCCTTAGATAATACCTTATTTGCATATTTAAACAGAACATTTCAGAAAACTTTTAATACAAAAAATGATTGTCTCAAGGTAAGTGATCGACTGGGGAAACGTCATGGTGATGTCTATTAGTTTCTACGTATTTACTCTTTTCACCTGTAGTGTCACAAAACATGTCATTACAATCCACATCTTTAAGGCCGTTTTCTCAGTCTTTCACCCTCAGACTTAATATCACTTCCTTACACCAAACTTCCCAGTCGCTCTCCTATTTATATTTTCTGAGGGTTTTTACAGAGGTTGTTTTGTCATGGCTGTTGGGTGAATAGGCTCAAACTAATTTAACTAATAGATTTCATCACTTACACTTTCATTCGGACAATAATTTTCCGTTTATTGTTTTTTACTGCTATTTTCATGTTTTCTGATGATGTTTATTTAAATATGCAAATGAGGCATTGTCTAATTAAATGTGCTAATTTGCACACATTTCCAGAAATGAAATTTGAACATTGGATGAAGACAGGTTCAAAATGATTGTTCAATTTTGTCCACATATTAGAGTCAAAGGTTTTTCCAGAGGGAATTTTAGATTTCTCTTTGTATGAATCAGAAAATACTGCTGCACTGTCTCCCCTTATTGGAACAAAGAATGGACCAAAGCACTGTTTTTACCACTTTCATCACTAGGGAGGAAGATAAATATTTGGGTAGCTGTTTTATGTTATGCCGGTAAAGAATCTTTAATCGGTCGTGAATCAAATCCCAAATGTGTTCAATGTGTGGAAAGATTTAGATCAGAGACCCGCTGCAGTCGCTCACGGCTCCCACTCATGTCGCATTAGAGGCTCGATTGCACTGACCACAGAGCATCTCACTCAAATACACCTCTTGAGGTCAGGGAACCATTTGACTGTCACGGAGAGATTCATAGTTGTCATAAATCACCTTTAAACAAAACGCTCTGATTATTATCATCAGCGAGAGCGCTGCGGCTCTGACCTTTTACGTCCTTCACCATCAGTTGATTGGGAATTTAAGGTTACCGCACTTAGAAAAAACAACTTTTGATAGGGGTGCACAAAATAAATGCGCACACACACACACACACACACACACAAACATTAGCAGGGACAAAGAAAGATGCCAGTATGAAAACATTAACCATCAGTGGGAAACCGGAGCCAATTTTAAAGTTAGCACTTGGATTTTGAGACTCTCTTGGGTAAGTTTAACCAAAACAAACACAGAATGTACCGCGCAGAAAATGCACGTGTGCTGTTTACTCTCGGTTCTTTTGTTGTTGAGTTTATTAATCAATAACGTGCCGCAGCCAGAAACACGGCAGACTCTGTCTTTATTTCATGTTGCACACATATATACAGTTAGAAAAGAGTCGACATGCACAGAGCAGACAATAGCTGCTTTGTGGGCGCTGCATATACGTCCAGGTCTGTGAGCGGGAGTTGGCGCAAAAAGTTGAACTCTTGTCGCTGTCCCGGGTTTCCTACCAGCGTCTAAGCATTTAGCCGAGGTTGGCACAAGATGTCCATCGTGCACACACACACACACACACACACACACACACACACACACACACACACACACACACACACACACACACACACACATTTATATACAATCGTATGCTTTATAAGGTGCCCACCGATGTCATGGCAACCCCATATCCTCAGCAAGAGGGAAGATGCCCTGTGCCAAAAAAATGCCATGGTAACTTTTTTTTTTTTTTTTGAAAGCCACGTTGCCCAGAAACCTTTGAAGCTTATTAAGTGAAACCAGTAGGGAGACAAATGGACAGGGAGAGATGGAGAAAGAGAGAGAGATGGAGAGAGAGAGAGAGATGGAGAGAGAGAGAGAGAGAGAGAGAGAGAGAGACATGGAGAGAGACATGGAGAGAGAGTGGGTCCTGTTCCAGGGCCAAAGTGTCTCTTTGTTTTAGGGAAGGGAACATTGTGAACCTGCAGTGAGGCGCAGCTAGCTTGCGCATGGCGCCTTCAGATCATTTTTTCCCCCCTTTAAGTTATTTCTGCTATGATTGCAGCTGCAAAGATGAATCGATTCGTTGTCGACTACTGATTTAATTCACCGACCATTTTGATAATCAATGATTCTGTTTTTTTGCTTTTTTTATTCTCTTGTTCAGCTTGTTCCTGTACTCCTATTTGACAGTAATTGGTCATCTTGGGCCTCGGAGAACGCTGATTTTTGCACCATCTTCTGACATTTTCTCGACCAAACAACTATTAGATCAATGGAGGAAATAAAAGGCAATGGATAGTTGCAGCCCAAGCTATGATGGGTCTGAGTTGTGTTTATTAGCAACGGTTCTCATCCACGTTGAGCTCACACGCTCTCATCTACTTTAAAAGGCCGCACCAACATAACTAGCATTCATGCTAGCTTGCTTGTTTGGTAACATGTGGCTAATGGGCAATATTTGACAGTGTTGTGAGCCGTGTGTGTGCGTGTGTGTGTGTGTGTGTGTGTGTGTGTGTGTGTGTGTGTGTTCTGCTACTTTTGCCTTTTTAATTTGTGTATTTTTGTGTGCAATTGCATTTTTACTCATGATTATTAACATGGTTGTGGTGTGTGCATGTGTGTGTCTCTGTCTCTCTGTGCACGGATGTGTGTGTGTGTGTGTGTGTGTGTGTGTGTGTGTGTATGTGTGTGTATGTGTGTGCACGTGCCCTCGCTGTGTAATTAAATCAGTCCATTTCTCCTTGAGTTAGCTCGCGGCGCCAGCGGTGCTGCCCAGTGAGACGGTGTCGGGGTCTGCCAGTTTCATTAGTCCTGATGGATGACCTCATGACAAGCATTACACTCACCTACACTTCAAAAAGAGCACACACCGACTTTGGACGAGTGGAAAAGCGAATGTGTGCGCTTGTGTACGCATGCCAGCGGGGACAACAGCGGGAGTATTTCATTTCATGCCCTTGTGCCCTGAAACTACTACATGTGTATGTGTGTGTGTTTCTGTGTTGTAACTATGCACACATGTGAGCAGCCAGCAATTACTGCTTCATGTTTTTAATCATATGTGTGAGTGTGTGAGTACAGTGTGCAATACAGTGTGCAAAAAGCACCACTGTGAGCTGGGTGTTGTCCCTTTTCCACCATGTGTGTGTGTGTGTGTGTGTGTGTGTGATAGTACCGCTTTGCGCATGTCCGCATGCACTGTGTACACTGTGCACCGGGGGCAGGGCTCGTCGCTTAGTTAGGATTTTTTGGTGGCGATTTCCATATTGCCTGGGGTCATGTGGGCACGGTGCCCACTCCTGGTGCTGTGGGTGCCCGCTGAGGCGTGGGGAGATTAAAGCGGGCGCACGGTGCCACAAAGGGGCCTGTCTAGTGCTTTTTAATTCCCCTAAATTAGGGCACGGTGCCAAGGCAGCTCCCTGCTATGGCAAACACTCCATAACTGGCACCATAACTACTGCTCAGCAAGACACAGAGAGAGGGAGAGAGAGAGAGAGAGAGAGAGAGATGCTGAACACTGGGAGAAAACATTCCCTCACTCACTCTTTTTCACACACTTGCTTGCATACTTGTAATTAGCGAGCCTTTGCTAGTTTGCAGGGGGACTGTCTTGGTAATTCGCTGTCATTCACATCCCTCTGGTCCTATTCAGTGAGTTCAGTTGCAGTGATGTCAGAAGCACCAGTGGAATGTGCATGCTGGTGTGTGTTTGTCTGCATGTATTCTTTTTTTCCTCATGTGTGTGTGTGTATGTGTGTAAATCTGCACACCCCGAGGGCAGTGGCACGCCACTAAAGAAACAGTAGGTGGACGCTTGGTCGGTATTCGTGTGTGTTTCTGTGTGTGTGTGTGTGTGTGTGTGTGTGTGTGCATTCATGCCCTCAGGGTAGTGGCGTGCTGCTAAAGGGCGAGTGCGCGGACACTGGGGTGTGTGTGTATGTCAGGTCTCTGAGGTCCTGTTTCTCTGTCTGCCTCATCCAAATGCACTTTCTGAGGTGCGGCACTGGCAGCGGGACTTCATCTCAGAGCGCTGCCAGCGGGGCCTGTCGGCTCGTCATCGGATCTCTGATACCTTTGTACCGCGTGTATATGTTCCTGTGTTTGATCGGGCCTTTTCACGAATGCCATAAAGGTTTAGAGGGCCCTGGAAGTCAATTTCATTTGATTGATATCGAAGCAGATTCTGGGTGTTTTTTTTCTTTGTCTTGTTCATGTTTCCTCCGCCTGCGTGACGTTCACTCCCACGCAAGCATATGAAGTTATGACGCAATGAACGTGCCCAGAGAATATCTGGTGTGTGCGCGTCTGTTTGCGCGCGTGTGTCTGAATACAAACGGACGCGTTAATCCCAGTCTCTCCCAGCATCTGGAGCCTTGACACAGTTTAAAGGGCTGGCTGTGTCCGCACAGAGACGGGCCAGTGCTCACACACACACACACACACACACACACACACACACACACACACACACACACACACACACACACACACACACACACACACACTCACGCAGCTATCTAGGGCACCAGAAGGCCCAGGCGACGCCAAGGCAGAGGCTGCCCACTTTGGCACCGTGAGGTGGGGCTGCGCTGGCGCTTCGGGGGAGCGAGAGAAATGGCATGGGTGTGTGTGGTAGGTGCTGGGGGAGACGAGGGGAGAGGACTGGGTGGGGGTGAGGTGTGTGTGTGTGTGTGTGTGTGTGTGTGTGTGTGTGTGTGTGTGTGTGTGTGTGTGTATGACGGGAGGGGGGCACCTGGCATGTGATAATAACCCTGGGAAAACGCCCATTGCATCTGAAGAGGAAGGTGCAGGGGGGGTAGTCTGTAGTGTGTGTGTGTGTGTG
This sequence comes from Taurulus bubalis, assembly GCF_910589615.1. Lineage (NCBI taxonomy): Eukaryota > Metazoa > Chordata > Actinopteri > Perciformes > Cottidae > Taurulus > Taurulus bubalis. Next base: position 25,903,643 of record NC_136594.1, on the reverse strand, counting down.
TGTGTGTGTGTGTGTGTGTTGAAGGCACCAACTCCAGTCTTGGAGCGACCCATCCTAGTGTTCTTATGCTAATGTCGTCTCTGTCGTAGCTTGGAGGACAGGTGCTACTTTTCATCCACAGCTTGGCACCGCCAAAGAAGAAGAAGAAGAAGAGATGCTGTCTTGTTCATCCCTCTCACTCTCTCTCTCTCTTGTCTGTCCCTAAAATACCTCTCCACCTGCCCACAAAGATCCAATAATAATCCCCGAAACTTTAGGACACACACAAACACATATGCACACAGGGCAGAGAGACAGGGTACTATCTCCCTCTCTTGATGCCTTCTGCGGCCCCTGCAAACACCCCCCACCACACACACACACACACAACCCCCGTACTATCCCCTCTCCTCTATGTAGCACCACAGATGCCCATGTTGCCCTGCAACAGCTGTCTCACCATGTGCCCTACCAAGTGTTGCCACCCAATGGAGGGGAGAGGAAGTGAGGAGGGAGGGAGGGTGCTGGATTTGGATGGGAGGCACAGGGTCATGAATATTAATATTGATTTTTTTCATCCTAAAAAAGAAAAGAAAAAGGGAGCTGTTGTCGTGGACACAGTCATCACGTTGTTACTTGCTTTGTCTTGATTGTCACTGTTTATGCACATTTTGTTTTATTGCGTACTCAGTGTTTCTGTTTCCTCAGTCTCTCAGAGTCTGTCCCTCTCGTTTGGGTCTGGATTCGGTCGAGGCGATGGCCGCCCTCCCCGGTCCCAGGAAGCCCCTGGAAGCAGAGCGCAGAAGGAGGGGACGTCTGGCAGAGGCCCTCCCATTGGTGCGGCAGGTTAGCGACACTCCCGTTGACCAATGAGCAGCAGAGGGACGCATAGTAACAGCATGGAGAGAGGGCATCAAACGCAAACACTGGTCCAACAAGTCAGGTGCTGGATCCAGACTGGATTCAGTGACAGAACAAAATGGAGGGGCCGGAGAACGGCACACCGCCATTTTGGGGCAAAAATATTTTGGGTATGCGTGCCATGTCTCCTAATCACGCAGAAATAAGGGCAAAGCCGTGGCACGAGAAATGACCTCGGAGCGTCAGCGTTTGTTTGCTAAAAAAATCAATTCTCAACGGCGCACAATTAAGGAATAATAAACAGTATATATATTTTCTTGCCCTTTCAGAACACAATGTGATTTTTTAAAGGTGCCACAGTCACTACTAAGCCTCTCTAAACATTCTGCTAATTACAGAAAATTCTGTCGGGGAGACTGACATCTGTGCTCACAGAGAACGCCATACCTGTGATTATTCATTTTTATTGTGAAATTGGAAAAGTAAAGCAAACGAGGCGCAAAACGACGCCAGGACAGATGGATCCAAGAGTGGAGCACCATCAGAGAAACCGATGCCACGTACACATCTTCCCCCAATGCGGTCGCCTGCTTCGTGTTGAATAAATGCACCCGAGCGCTAGAGACGCCCAATAAAAGAAAACTAATATGAAAAATTAAAAAAAGTAAAGGGAAAAAGTTGTGTGCGAGCGTGGCACAGCACCCCGCTTGTGTGTTTGTTCGTTTAATTTTGAAGGGATGAAAGCAGACAGGCATAAAGAGGGGCAGACGTGGAGAGATCACCGCGTCGTGTACCGTATTGGTGGGTAGCGTGCCACACAGTCTGCCTCCTAAAGCAATAAATCTGAAACAGCATAATAGATAAACGCAACTCAGAACACAAAATACCCTGCGAGGGAAAACTAATAAAAAACGAAGCGATTAAGTGGAATCAGAGCTCTTAGGCAGTATCTGGAGATGGGGGCTGTCGCCATACAAAGACCAGAGCGGGCCAACACAACAGATGAGAGAGCATAGGGACGGGGGGCCGAGAAAACGAGGGCTAAAAGCAGAGGGAGCGAGAGGCAGATGATGGAGGCGAGGAAAGGAGGGATGGAGGAGAGAGGGAGAGAGAAAGTGAGGGATGGATGGGGCAGCAGATCAGAGGGAGCCTCTAGTGTGTCTTGCTCTCCCTTTAAAGAAGAGCCAGGAAAACAGATTAGGAGTCCTCTTTTCTCCTGGGGGAGCACACACACACACACACACACACACACACACACACACACACACTACACACACACAACCTCCATTCAGCCGCCCTCCTCCTCTTCTCCACCCAAACATGGAACTAACTAACTTTTTACACCGCGCCCGCCGCTGACCTGCCCGGCCCAGAACAAATCCACCCGGTGCTGACACGGGGGACACAATGACAGCCTGTGTGTGTGTGGGTGTGTGTGTGTGGGTGTGTGTGTGTGTGTGTCTGTGTGCGTGGGCTGCAGTTTAGGCTGACCTCACATCAGGTCACGTTTGCTAACTGTTTAAGACACAAAGAGGAGTGATGTCAGGGAGTGTCGCACAAAGACAGACCGCAGTGTGTCAGTGTGTCCTTGAGAGCAGGTTGAGTGTTCAATATTCTCTTCGTATTTGAACGGCATTGAATAATAATACTATGGATATGATGGTAATTATTAGTATTATCAGAATAGGGCTGCGTTAGCAATTAATGCTGACCATTATTTTCCTGAGGTTTATCCATTATTTGTTCAGTTTAAGAAATGTACAAAATGAAAGTGTCCGACTCAAATTTCCCAGAATCCAAACAAATGTCTTTTTTTTTTTTTTTTTTTTTTTTACCAACAAAACAAAAAGATATTCAGTTTTCTGTGTGACAAAGAAAAATAAAGCAGCAAATCGTCACATTGGAGAAGCTGAAACCCGCAAATGTTTCTGCACCTGTGCTTGAGAAAATAAATGAATCAATAACTTTAAAGTGGTCATTTATTCATATTTTCATTTAAAAATATGTCTATTTTAATCACTATCTATTGATGGTGATTGAGATATGTGGCCTACTCATGAAAGTATGGCTATAATTCAATATTTGCAGTATTACGAAGTGGGTGTCTGTAGCAGTTTTGCAGTTTTTCTCCGTTGTATACATAATTCTGAAAAATAGCATGTTAGGGTGACTTTTATTTTATTTTATCAACCAGGCCATAATACCTTTTAATATCAAAAATAGTTTTAGAATACTTTTTTTTGCTGACCAGCTATCTAACATTTTCATCTCTAATCATAATAACATGATAGACTTTGTCGTCCACTTTTTCTTGCAGATCCAAAAGTGAGCTCTTGCCTCATCAGTGCTGAGCCTCATGTCAGCCTTTGATGAGCCACGGCTCCGCCTCAGCACAAAGACACCAGGAGACGCAGGACTCTCGCCTCACCAGCGTTCCTGGAAAGGTTTGTTCCAGAAGGACGAGCGGCTGATGCAATGATATATAGGAAGCATTTTCATATTGCAGACGGTCGAGATTTATAAACTGTCGGGCAGTTTAATCTGTAATAATACATTATATTATATGATATGACTATGTTTCGTATGCAGAATTTGAATGAGAGCCTAAAGCGGTCTGATAGTAGGTGGAAGGTTGTTCAGCTGAAGTTTAAAGCAGTGCAAAATGAAAAATAACATGCGAGGGACGTGCATAAATCAATCGATTATTATTGCTGCTGTTCAACTGGGCCAACATTTAAAAAGAATAATTGTCAGTCCTTCTAAAAGCGTATGAGATTATGAGCGACCCACACGTTTGCTTTTTGACTACTTAATACTTTGAGACCATGAGTGCATTTTTCCATGCACGTTGTAAAACAAATGGAAGGACGTCTGGTTTTATTCCAGATGCATTAGTAGTAGAAGAGGGACGGTATGTGTCTCAAATATTTATCTACGTTATAATATGTTGTGTCCGAGTGAATGAACTCTTGTAAAGTTCAAAGTATTTACAAGTAAATTGAATGGATACATGTCTTTAAGAACAGGATAAAAACCTGACTTCCTCTTAATTTAGTTTCCTTCCACTAAACACGTTTGAGTACAAAAGGAGTCGACGACCCTCTTTTTAAATTAGTTTTTTCAAAGTCTGACACATTGTTTCTTTTTTTTTTAAATGACAGCGCCAACAGAAAAGAACACATTGTTCATTTCTGTTTCGAATTCATTTCCGTGGCTTTTTTTCCCTGTTTCACATGAAGAGACCCGCCGACTCGGTAGAAACCTCCCGTGCTGCTGCTGCTGCTGCCTCCACGTCTTTAGGTTAGAAAGTCTCCATGACTGTGCAGTGGGAATGTGCTCGGCTGGCAGCGGCGCTGTGAACATACTCCACCCTCCATCCCATTCTCCTGTGCCAGGCCCGGGCATTCCTCGCCCCTCCAGTGGCCGGTTAGTACCCACTCTTTTTCTCTTTCTTTCTGTCGCACACACACACACACACACACACACACAAACACACACACTCTCTTTTCCCCCCTTTTTTTCCCCGTCCCTATACACGGCTACTTCAGACCAACTATTTCCTTCCTTCCTTACTCGCCACATACATTTCCTCATGTCCTCTTTGCGGCCGTCCCATCCTTCACTCTTCCTTCCTTCTTTTTATTGTTACTGTGTGTGTTTCCCCCCTCCGTCTCCTTCCCTCTGCCTCCTCAGCTGCGCTCTCATTGGGGTTTGTTTGCACGCAGAGCGTAAAGGATGCAGACGGCGTGAGCCGGGCCAGCAGAGCCCTCTGTCCGTCCAGACCCGGCTGAGATTTGTAATGCTAGACAACACTCGGCAATGCGGGGATAAAAACCTCGGCCGGCGCAGACAAAAGGAGCCTTGTTTGTATCCTTTCCTTCCCGCCGCTTATTGCTCCTCTCGCATGGAGAAGTCTTTCTTTCAGCCGGGAGAGGAATGAATTTAGGTCCTGGTGTATTTATTATATTTAGTTCCCCCGTGACCTCAGTGCAGCAGAGGTCACTGAGAGTCGTGCTTCAGGACTGAGGCCTTTGCTTTTTATTTGTACTGTGTGTTGCACTTTGTGTCTCCGCAGGCTCCTTTGTGTGCCGCTGCTCTGTCACGACTCCAACGTTTAGGTCCAACAGTCGCTCGGCTACGTCGGCCTTTTCTCTCTTCCTCACGCGCTTGTAGTTCTTGGTGGGATCTCGTTCGGGGCCTTAGTTGTTTCACCTCGAGTGGCAAACACGGAGATCAAATATTTGCATTTTGTAGTAAACAGCGCAATGAAGTTGTCTGCTTTTATTTTAGGTATAAAGTTTAGTGAACGCCGTTCTGTTTGTTATTTTGACCTCGCTTCTACGTCGCCATCATCGCTTCTCATAATAAATTATTTCACAGATCAGAATGTTGGGATTTGGGTTTGGGCGCCCGAGGAAGGAACACTTAACTTCCAGGCCGTGCCACTGCATCGAGTAGACGATTCTCTCCTGTTATCCTTATTGTACACACTTCATTCTGCAATAACTTGTGTGATCAGATGTTAACCTGTTGATTAAAGTTCCTATTCGACTTAAGAAACAAGAGTTGCTTCAACATATCAGTCCTGGTTTGCTGTGATGTTCCAGGCCGGCATCTAAAACTTGTAATTTTGAGGGAGTCATTTTGGGGTTTACAGACAAGCATTTAGGACTTTAGAGAAAGTCTGAACTCTGCCTGATCAACGCATTGCCCACATAGAGCTGGCTCTCAAACCAGTGCGGTCCCAGTAATCGCTGGTTTAGATGCTTTCATGAACCCAAAGATCAGCCTAATTGACGCTTGTCGCCTCACATGATCCGGCCGGGACGCGCCAACTAATTTCCTCCAGTTGGTTTTCGTATCCTTTTGAATTTTTCATTGTTTAAGAAACTTTTAAAAAGGAACGCAACTTGTGTTCATGTGGCTCCTTTTATTTATATTTTATGTTGTTTTGATAATATAAATTTAAGGGTTCGCACCAAAAAAACATTTGAGTTATTTTATTATTGTGTCCAACAATCTGAATGGTGTGATGGTTTAGATGTCAAACACAGAAAATGATTAGAGGTTTAGACCGGCAGTCCACATTTTTCTCAACATTATTTTCAGAAAACAAACAAACATTTAAATTGAAACGAGGTCAACTGCTATAAGCATATGGAGAATCAGGACAAGGGAGTATGAATTATTATTTAAGCCACATTAATAGACAGTCGGTTTCCTCTATAGCATTAATGATTCAGTGTGCAGATTTTTTTTTTAATGAGCATATTTCAAAGTAGTTGGTCTATTGTTTTAATTAAAACTGTTGTACTGGTTTTGACAAACAACATCATCAATACTTTAATAATGAATAGAGCTGTCCAGCTTTTATTGAATATGAAATCATGGATCACCCACGTGTGCTTCAGGTGTTATTCTGTTTTAATTTTAAGGCCTATTCTTCGAATTTTCTCATATTAATAAACGTAATGAGATTATGTGACATATTTGTTTTAATTACTGCACAATGTGTTGGTTTTCTGTGCAGTTTTCCCACAGAAGTGTTCTGCAGGTAAACGCATAGTCTCTTTTTATTCCGGCAGTTTTTCGATTTTTAAATGATGTATTATATGTTTTGCGTGCCATTTCTTAAAATTGACTTTTCTGGCCGTTGCGTGTGTCAGGTGGTCACGTGCCTGTGTCACCGCGATGCTGACACATGTTTCGATCGCGCACGCGGGCAACTATGATCAACTACTTCGTCTTTTGTTCGTTCTAGAACAAAACGTTTCTCTCGATTGTATTTATTGTTTTCGTTTTGTCACCTGCAGCTGGTTGCAGAGTCTGTCCGGCCTTCTGCGACTTCCGGTGCTGTGGCGGCTCGTGCTGAGACGCAGCGTGGTCTGACTGTGCAAACTGTTATTTGTAAATTAATTAAGGGTTAAAAAAAAAAAGTCGTGTTGTGGGATTATTTGGGGTTTAGAGGGACATTTTGGTGTTTCTCCAATCAACTGGTCATTCTCCAAACAGGCCGTCGGCCATGTTGAGCCTCCAGTCAGCAGCATCTGTAGAGGACAGCAGAGTTAATATCAACCCACAACTATGGGAAGGTCATGGTATAATGAGAATATCATACATGTCAGTAAATCATCAGAAAGATTAAGAATGCGGGATGTATTATATCTCTATTATTATATTTATAATTATTGTTATCATTATTATACATTTTGTTTTTATTACGATACCCTCCGTGTTGTTGATGATTGTGCTTTTATTTTTTTGAGTGAAAATACTGATAATTATTTCCTCGCATCATTTCATTATTCCTCATTATTTATTTTTACCGCCTAACCTGCCAAGAGTTAACGTGTCGCTATAGCAACTTGTAGTCCGTCCCAACTAATGACTAGAGTTCATCTTCAAAATAATAACACCAGAAGTTTGAAATTAGCCTTAAAAATAAAATAAATGTAATTACATAGAACTTTTACGGTCATAGGTGTCATAAAAAAAAGACAGACTTATTTGTGTGCACATGAACGTTTACATTAGATATTAATGAAATTGATGCAGCAAGTACATTTTATTTTGAAAATACTATCGAATTGTAAAACAAAATGGCTCAATGTCAATTTACACTTTTAATGTGTTGTGCAGAAATTACCTTTAACTAAATGTTTATGGTCAGATTAAAGTTCTAGCTGTTGAGTTACAGTTAGGCCACATTTCATAATTGGTGTGTTATAATTAGCTTTTGATTAAAGGTCTCTATTTTAACAATTAAAACAATTAAACCAACACACACTTTGCGGTTGGGTAAATGGGCCATGCGGGCCGCCGTTACTTCCAAACCTTTAAAACAAATAAAACTAAAACCTCATGTCCTCTCACCACAGACGCACTGTCGTGTTTAATGGGATAATCCAAATTAGGCTGGAACAAAAAAACTTAAATCACAAATTCAATGACAGATGAATAATTGATGTGGCCAAATGTGTGAGGAGGTCAATATTTAATTATTGATAAACCGTCATGTTGGAGGAATGTCATTAGACGTCTGATTTGTTTTTGTTTTTAAAGGAGACGGATAACGACACACGCACAACTGAAAATAAATACATTTTACACGCAGACACACAACAGGCCCAACGATCAATATTACTGCTTTCACCTGTTGCAACGAAAATATGTATTTTATTCTTTGAGATTAAACCAAGTGTTTATATTTGTTTTTGAAAGGCCTGCAATTTTAAATATGAAGCGATAATATATATATATATATATATATATATATATATATATATATATATATATATATATATATATATATATATATATATATACACAGTGTAGAGAACTGCGTCCGGGTTTCACCCTCTTTAGGAAAAACACACACATTTCTTTAAGTTCTTTGGTTTGGTAAATTCTCTTTTATGCATTTTTTTTTTAAATTTAATTTAAAACAAAACAAATTGAGAGACCATTTTCTTTGTGTAATTCCTTTTGTTTTGCCCCAGGATGCCCTTTACAAGTCCTGCTGGCCAAATGCATCCATATGAGAATCATTCCAGGACTTTACAACTCACTTTCATGTGAAACTCTACAAACACGTTGAACTCCCCCTTTGCCCCAAACGACCACAGCGCATGTGCGCGTGTCTCTCTGCTGACCTCCACGTCTCCACCACTAACCGCACTTCTTCATAAGGAACAGCCTCATTTGTGAGTCCCCAAAGTCAGATCTGCGGCTTGCAGCCTGCAGCCTGTAAAACGTCTCAATCATGTAATCTTCATTGCGTCACACGGCGACCATGCATGTGCGTGCGTGAGGTGTTTTATAAAAGCGATATACCTCAACTCCATGGCCGTTACACACACTGCATGTAATATCATTATACTCCCCAAATATGTTTAATGAAAAAACACTTTTTTTAATGTCAATGAATGTGATCAGACTTTTTTAGATGAACCCTTCGACCCCAATGAACTCTCTTCTTTCACCCCTCGCTTGATCAGATTGCAACATGAACCAAACTACGGAACCCCGCATGGAAGCCGCTCGGCTCGCGCGCGCAGTGCCGGAGCCGCGCGGGGCGGAAGGTCGGAGCCGGTGCAGCGCTGTGTAATCCCCGCCGTCCGTGATTTTCGCCCCCCGGTCCTCCTAATTCTCCCAAAGCCGCAGCTGCTCCCCTGGCCGCCGCGACAGACTGCACACCGCTCGCTTTATTAATAATTCACCCTAATAACTCCGCGGTACACACGACGCTGCCGGCTGAAGCACCGGCACCGCGAACAACTGCCCTACTTCCCCGTCTTTCATTCCTCTGTGTGTGTGTGTGTGTGTGTGTGTGTGTGTGTGTGTGTGTGTGTGTGTGTGTGTGTGTGTGTGTGTGTGTGTGTGAACAGAACGCACGCTGCTAAATGTGAGCTATTTAGTGGCTTTTTAAAAAACATTATAGTTTGTTTGTGGGAGGGGAAGTGTGAGCTATCTGCGTGAGCGCGCGCAGAGCTTTTATTTTTGGCGCTCGCGCGGCTCCGGAGCCCCGCCGTGTCGCCGTGTCGCTGTGCCGGCATTCACGCTCTCTGCGCGGCGGCGGCGGCGGTCTGAAGAAGCGACGACACGCAAGCTGCTCTTTCATCTCGTCAGCTTTGAGGAGGAGGAGGAGGAGGAGGGAAGAAGAGGCGAGGGACCAAGGGTGTCCCCCCCCCCCCCACACACACACACACCCACCAGTTTTGTGTGTAGCTCCTCGCGCGCGTACGCGTGTGTGTGTGTCAGTGGAGAGAGAGGAGAGAGAGAGAGAGAAAGAGAGAGAGAGAGAGAGAGAGAGAGAGAGAGAGAGAGAGAGAGAGAGAGAGATACGAGGGTAAAACAGATCGGACGCGCGGCGCGGGAGACAGCCGCTTTTGGACACGTTTTGGAGACAGAAGCTGCCCGACTGCTGCACGCGGGGGGAAAAGAACCCAAAACAACAAGAGAAAGCGCAACTTACTTTGCGTCGCCTCGCCGTCCACTCGCTCTGTCACCGTGCCGTATTATATTCGGGGAGTGCTTTTTTTTTTTTTTTTTTTTTGTTTTGTAATTTAGCGGACGAAGTTCGTCGGCTGAAGGACGCACCTCGGGACTTTGCCGCAGACGTCTGCCCGCCTGCTGCTGCGGGACATGGGTCGCGTGTGACGGAGCTGCGGTCCTCTCGTCCTCCTATCTGCTGCAGACTGGACCCACTTTTGAGAGAGCGTGTTTTTTTTCTTCCCCTCTCTCTATCTGGGCCTAAGGCCGACTTGTTTAAAGGTCCTTTTTTTTTTTTTTTTTTTGCTTCCGGCAACAGCGAAGAGCCCAAGTCTTCCTCCCTCAGCCCGCGCGCCCTCTCTCACTTTTTTTGGAAGCTGAACTTTTAAAGGAAAATGGGGCATTGAGAGCGTTGGCAGATCTCCGCGCGCTATAATGGTACGTGCTGTGTAACTCAATAGTGCTCTATAGGGCCACGTCTATAGAAACCACACATCCTTGTGTTCAGTCCCCGCAGCTATTTAAGGCTTTTTGTTTTTATTTCTTTGTGGAGGGTCAGCACTTTGGAGCGTTTCTGGCTGCGGAGCGCGAGGCCACAGATGACGATGTAACGCACCTGCGCGCGCGCGCGTGTGTGTGTGTGTGTGTGAGAGAGAGAGAGAGAATGTGTGTGTGTTATGTGTATAATGACCACGCTTGCCTGCCAATTTTGACAATTCAGAACTCACATTAATCAACCACATTTTCACTTAAAAGAAGGGAACATGCCGTTTTACACACCGATTTATCTGAATGCAGCTCTATATATTATTTTACTATGACATATTTTTTCGGGAACTTTTCTCGCTCGCGTAATTTCCTGAAACTATACAACACACAATACACAATAACGACACAATAACGTAGTTATAATTATAATTATAGTATGTGTGATATAATATAACCATTTCTCCCCTTAATTCAAACGGGGTTGGCCTCGCTGGTGGCTGAAGGCGCGTGCGCGGCTCAGTAAATACAGACTGACAAAGTGGAGGCTGATCTTCCTGCGCGGCGCAGATCAAACAGAATAAAACACACACGCGACCGCAGACTGCGCACATCTGAAAGCCCAGTTTAGTACGTGTTTGATATTCATTAATATTATTGTTATTATGACGACATTCTGAAAGGGTCCTGTGAATCCTGCTCTCCACTTTGCACTTTGTCTCTGTCTCTTTCTGAGGCGGCTGCTCCTTTTTTATGTTTTGTTCTTTCTTTTTGAATTTTTTTTTTATCAATGGGCACTTAATTTGCGTAGTTGATGACACTTTAAAGCGACTACAGATCTGAGGTGACAGCCCGTCTTTGTGCCCCAAAACAAGTTCAAAGTGAAAGAGCTTTTAATGCAGAAAATCAAAAGGAGGAATCTTCTGGTCTGATGATGACGATGTATATCTCTTTTTTTAAAACCCTGCAGCATTCAGAGATATACATATTATATTTTGCCATCTGCTTTTTTTTTATTGCAGTTTTTTTTCTCTCCAGAATGTAGATTCCTGGACTTGTATCAGTCTCTGTCACGTTGCAGTGCAAAGCATTTTGGAATTATAGTGACCTCAAATTAAAGTTACAAAGGCCTCAAATGGTGACCTACATTGTAGCTGATCACATGAAATACAGCTGGCAGGGCTGATGTCTTTGAGCATTGCTGGAACAAAGACCTGTTCTGAGGCAATGATGGGACGGTTTTGAAGAAACATAGAAATGTAACACTTTAGATGGGAACAATACAGGAAATTAATGTAAAACATGTTTAAAATGTGTTCTTTTTTTTTTCGCCCATCAATATTCCTGTGGCTCTTTAAACACACTTGAGGTGAGATACATAAATAAAATGTAATGGTTGATAAACTGAAACTCTATCTTGATGTGTTTTTTTTAAATTTAAATCTCACCAATGAAAACGAGAAAAATTATAATATTTTCATTTTTTTTTTTTTTAAATGTACATTATATTGACGATTTTAAAGTTATTGCAACAATTAACACCGTATATAGTTTTATTTTCCAGGGGGTGTTTTTATAATTTGTCCTGAAAACATCTCCCATTCAGTGTCGTCAGGTTCACTGTCATCAGCACTGAGTTTCACCTCAAGTTGCTCCTGTAAAGTTTTACAGGAGCAACTTGATTCCCCCGGATGAATGACACACCGCCTGCAGGCGCGGATGCATATTTTTGCATGTTTTTGAAATGTCAAGTGTGAGAATAACATCTTCAGTAACAGGTTACCTAAACAATACAGTTTGTGGAGATAACACGCCCGCAGTGATGCGTCCACAACAAAACGAACGAGCCTGAAGCGGTTCTCAATGTCACCTTTCAGGCCACGTGTGACTTGTGGCGTTAGCTGATCGTCCTCCGGTCTTTCCGGAGGTGTTCTCGGAGCATCAGCCGCCGGCTCGTGAATGGCAGCGATATCATAAAGCTTGCTTTGTTTTGATTGCGGGCCTGTAATTTCACAGTTGGTTGCGCTGTGGTTGTTACAGAGAAAACCTGCCAACCGCTGAACCTGTCAGTCAAATCAAAGCCAAGACTCTTATTGGTGCCAAGCTGCGAGGTGGGCGGGAACCCGTGTCGTGCTATTAAACACTTTTTTAGAGTATCATTTTAGTTGGAAGTGGGTTGAGGTATTTGAAAGGAGCTCAACACGTTGGCCCATTGAGTCGCACGGAGAGAGTGTGTGTGTGATTTGTAATGTAACTCGATGCTTCCTGGTCTTTGTGGTAAACTGCGCCGTATTAGAACCATAACCACAAGAAAATCTCCCCACGGATCAGTCCTTGTGCGACACAAAGGGCCGATTGTAGCGGCCCAAACCTCATTGTTAAAAGCACATAGCCGGAGCGGCGAGGCCTTACCTCGGTGCGGCGAGGCCATTAAACCAAAAAGAAGAAGCATGAATAAGTATCCATGTGAAATGGTTTGCCCGTGGCGTTGGATTACTTTCAGGTAACGGAGGTGGCGATCCAGTTCGGCGTTCCAGTCGGCGGGGTGCTTACCTAAAGGCCCGCCTGTCGACTAGGATCAGTGGTTTGACAGCCAAGCCAAATGTGAATCTCAGGGTGTGTCGCAATGTGTGTTCAAACATGTTTCAGCGTAACCGTTTTGATGATTGTAATTCATTCTTTTAATACATGGAATCAGGTCAGCTATTGTTTCGGCTGGCATAGTTTCTATCTATTACTCAGGCATTCCACATTGTTAACCTCGCCCAGCTGATTTGCGTATAAGCACCTTTCATTCCGACCACACACCCCGGCACATGAAGCTTGAACCTCCGGCCTCGTGAGATAATTGTATACTCGTAAACAAGAAAACTTCATGCCTTAGAGTCCCACCGTGTACTATTGTGTGAAACCCAACTGCACAATTAAGCCCAATGCAATCTCCAGCACTGCACCTTGGCTGCACGTCTGGACCCACAAGTGGAGTGAAATAATTAGCCCCACTCTGCTCACCCACCCAGCCATCCTTCTTCTTCTTCTTTTCTTTTTTTTAATGCAGCCCCTTCAGTTTCTCATCTTCTTCCTTGTTCTCGCCGTTTCCCCTTCACACCCCTCCCGGAGATGGCTGTGCGAAAAAAAAGAAAAATCTTATTTTTCCAACGTTTCTCCCCGAGGTAGCTTTGGCAGGGACTCACACGGCGGCCATTTCTGCCTTTCATACACCCCTCACACGGCGTGGAACAGATCGCCGGTGCGGCCCGGCGTCTTTGAAGTGGTTGCCATCTCACGCAGGTTGGCTGGACTCTTTCCTCCTCCCCGCCTCCTCCCATCATTCTCATCCTTGTGCCTTCAACTTGGCAGCGTTATTTTCAGCCACCAAATCACGCTGATGAGACACAATGGCATTGATAATAATTATGGTTTTTATATTAAAAAAAAAGACGGACTGACAGCGGTGATGATGGCGCTTCACGGTTGACGACTGTGCGGCGGCCAGGAAGCGATGCTTTCTGGGAAACCAGGGAGAGGAACCGCACCAGGTGTGTGGTTCGATGTGTGCGTAGCCGCAAAAAAAAACGTGAGAGGCAAGCGAGACGGAGAGGAGGATGGTCATTGATATGTTGCCATTCATGTGCTTTAAAATGGAGCCATCTGAGAACAAATTCCACCATCAGGGCCTTTCATACACAAAGCTCTGTGGAGGTGTGCGCGAGCGTGAGAGCGCGCACGTGAGTGTACGAGCAGGTTTTTTCGGCGATCTCACCTCCAAAGAATTTGGCCATATGGTCGTCAACACATATACCCACAGAGAGAGAGAGAGAGAGAGGAGGGGGGGGATAGAGAGCGAGCCAAGGGAAAATGGTGTGAGAGAGTGAGGGAGAAAGTGAATGAGAAGTGTCTTCTTTTGTCAGTGGAGGCAGTTTAGAACAGATCCTACCTTAGATCAGATGGCTCCGGCACAAAAAGAAAGAGAGAGAGAGAGAGAGATCCTCCATCACATCCCCTACTCCACATATTTGTGGAGTGGGAAAATCTGTCTCAATTAACACATTTGCATTGGGCGATGATGGACTCCAAATAGGTCACTGACTCAATCTCCCGCCTCCGAATCTTCCCTCTAAAATGTTAATTAAGGAGGGCTTTGAGATTTTTTCGCTCAGGGCTGGCCATATGGGCCGGGCATATGCTCTATATATATAGTACAATATATAATTCATACACTGCTGCAGGAGAGAGTGTTTGGGGGCCTGGAGTTTGTATTTTTGTGTGTGTGGGTGGGGGGGTTACTACAAAGGGAGTCAGTATGTTCTGGCCTCCCCAGTGGCAGGTACAGAGCTTAGCCTATTCATTAGCTTCGTGTTATTCACTGTTGCACAATGGGATTGAGGTTCATCAACACCTGTTTCTTTGGCTGACGACATAAAGAGGGCATTTAAATTCCTCTTTGCCGGTTGGTTAATATGAAATGAGAGCAAATGATCTATTGTCGGAGAGCAGTTGCCTTTTTTCCTTCTTCTTTTTTTTCTTCAAACAGCTACTTAGGGTCAGGTTAGAGGACGAGTAATATTGAGATTCTCTGTGTGCTCAAGGATATTCTCAAATAGTCAGCATGTCGAACCAGTTCTCCCAGTGCCCGTCCTGCCAGACTGCCACGCAGAATGGGACGGTGGCAGCCAATGAAAACAGAGCGGCTGTTTTTTGGGTTACGGCTCAGCCAATCCGGGGAGGGACTGCTCCTGCACCTGACCTTGTTTCTGGCCAATCGCAGGGGCCCCTGCACACCTGATGCATTGTGGTCTGGCCGCTGGTCGTCGGCAGGCGCGTCCCCCTCCCCCGCCCCACCCCCCCACACACACAGGTGCCGTGGATCCAGGCCCATTATTCTGAGCGCCGGCCAATCAGATGCGTCGTCTCATTACTGGACACGTGCGGCCTGGGAGACTTTGAGCGATTGGAGTTTGTCTTGTGCGAGGGGGAGCACCCCATTCCCATAATGCTTTGCAGTCTCATCAGCAGGCCTCTCTCTCTCTCTCTCTCTCTCTCTCTCTCGCCCCGTTCCTGGCTTCGTCCTCTTCTTCTAGAGACTCAACAATGAGCACTGTGTTGCACCCTTTAAGGAGCCGGAGGCCTCGGCTATAAAACAAAAAAAAGAGACTAAAAAAAACATGTTTATAGACTAATAAAGATGATTAGAAATCGCACAATTGCAGAAAAATTGATGGTTTGCGAGCACAGATTATCTGTAATAAAAAAACGAGGGGAGAGAGAGAGGGGGAGAAAGCGAGCTAGCTGTACAGACCTCTCATTGCGAAGGATATGAATAGCCTTTGTTTTCACCACAACTCGGGGCTGTGTGGTCTGCCAATGTCTGGCTCTTATTATGGGGTTTGTGTCTGCGTAAGTGGCATGCACGTGTGCCTTGGTGTGTTTGTGTGCGAGGCCGAGAGCACATGGGAGTGAACCAAAAAAAAAAAAAGCATATATATATATATATATATATATATATATATATATATATATATATATATATATATATATATATATATATATATATATATATATATATATACACGTGCAGGTGATTATATTTTCAGGAGGGTGAGATACACGTGTGTGCATTTAAATGTTTCCACACACCAGAGTCACTGTTTTTTCTCCCGGCTCCGGTTCAGCTAAATAAATGTGGCACGGGGTCTCCGGCTGGCACAAGTGCGCGTGCACGCTTTCTTTTTTTTTTTTTATCCGTTCGGGTTGTGAAATGAAATAGGATTTCACAGAACGGCACAGCGGCTGTGGGATTTGGGCTCCCTTCGGCTAAGTAGAGTGGGATAGGTTGATCCAATCAACGGCAGAAACTGCAAGGAGAGCCCGTTTCACAGCTCCGGGCCCTGCCAGAACCCTGCCTGCCTGGCTGCTTGACTTAGAATACAAATGAAGCTCCCTGAATGCACACTTACACACACACACACACACACACACACACACACACACACACTCATACACCCGCGCGCACGCTGGTGCTTACACACAGTCTGGCTGGAGATGTATAGTGAAGAGTTGTTAGCAGGTGCTGTGCTCTCTGTGGAGGAGTGACACCAGTCGTCTCCTGGAGTGCAGGTACATTTTATGGGATTGTCTCCGTGTTGGATCCTGGTGACTTCAGGACACGATTGGTCTAAAATGTCCTTTTTCGCTGAACTTCATTTCTTTGGGCCAATGTCGCCTAAAGGGACAACTCGCCCTCAGATTCAAAATACTTCCTCTTGCCTGTAGTGCTTTTCATATTTATATTTAAATCAAAATTGTTTTGGTGTGAGTTGCCGGGTTTTAGAGATAATTTCTGGATAGAAACATTGTTTTGTTTTTTATGATTTAGATTTTGGGGGTGAACTGTCCCTTTAACTTTTGCTAAAAAGAACAACAAGTGTCTGCTATAAAGCTGAATGATTTAAATGTTGTACTATTTTGAATTGCTAGTTTGTTCATTACTCCTAAAGCAACAGGTTCAAGCAGCGCCTCAGTGCCAAAGAACAGTTGAGCTCTGCTTCATAAGAGAGTCTGTGATCATATGACAGAACTTTACTCCCGAAATGATCAAAGTTTCAATAAATAACCATCTCTTTTTTGTTTTTATTATAGGCTACTGACACCTACCTGGTGAACGACGATCCCACGAGAGGCCCAGGGATGCCTGAATGTTTCCTCGTGTCTGACACGTACAGGGTAAATACACACACACACACACACACACACACACACACACACACACACACACGCTCTCTGCATCTGTCCTTGTCATGTTGATGCCCCAAGATCTGTTTCCTGGACACGCAAACAAGCCCAGTCCATTAAAAGTAATCTCTTTAAAAAGATTTACAGCGGTTGGCGGGAGGAGGGCGTTCAGAGTACAAAGACTCACCAGAGCATTGTTGAGTTGGAGGCTCTGGGGTTAACGTGTCCAGGAAACACACACAAGTTCATACACCCACCGCCTGTGAAAAGAAATCTCCCGCATGTCAGCGTGGACGTCCTGAACTCATCTGTCCACAGCGCTGACGTGTGTCAACGGCGCCCCGTGCAAAAACACTGCATTTCCTCAAAATGTCAACTTTTCTGACATGCAGGCTTAAACAAAACAAAGAAAACGTAGCTTTTTTTTTTAAACAATGTTTAATTTGTGCGTTGCAGTAGTTTGTCGCAGCGTTCCGGACACATGCCAGCCGGGACTAAAGAAAATACAGAAAAAACAACAACTTGAAAATACAAAATTGGGTTTAGACAAGTGTTTTTGTAGAAAAAGCATCTTTTGCAGAGTTCACAGCCGACTTTGAGCTGTAAGCCGACGTGCTGCATTTGCCGCTTAAATGAAGGAAAGCGATGACATCAGACTAGAGAAATAAACGTCTGAGTCCAAAC
>NC_136594.1:25750910-25880910 GCF_910589615.1 Taurulus bubalis | reverse complement strand
CTAAAACAGACTCGAGGAGAGGTGTTGTTTCAGGACATCTGACCTCTCTGGTTTTATACAAATACAAGAGCAGCAGTGCTCAAATGCACAATTATATTTCATCACACGTATGCATTTATTTTATTATTATTTTCTTAAATAGACTATACATCAACAACATCATTTACATCACTTAAAAACACGCTCCTCTCTCTCTCTCTCTCTCTCTCTCTCCTTCCCGCTTCTCGCTCTGTGTTTCCTCGTGTGTGTGTGTGTGTGTGTGTGTGTGTGAGCGTGCGTGAGTGTGAGCGTGCGTGAGTGTGTAACAGCGACTTCCTCTAATCAACAGTCTATTTGATTTGCTGCGTGAAATAGGTCCAACAGCCCTGCTGCATATTTAGCACAGATACTTTTCCAAGCCGGGCGGTCTGAGGCAGAGAGAGGTCCGCATCGAGTTTCCTCTTTCTTTCCATTAATTAAAATTAATTGGCAGCAGATCCTCGCACGCGGGATGCGCGCGCTGTCCATATGCGCGATACATATTGATCCGCGCGCTGCTTGTCTGCCTGTTTGCGCGCATCACATGTACTTGTACCCATATTAAAGCCTCCGTCGTCCATTAAGACTCTTCTCGTGTAGCCTAAATAATTCACAAATCACAGAAAACATGCAAAACTGGTGTAAACAATCTGCAATGTATTATTAATGCTGGTAAAAGCTTTGCTGGAAGGTGACGGACCCGATCAGCCAACAACCCAAAAAAAAAAAAAAAAAGTGGTTGCCAAACAGCACCGAGACTTTGTATTTATTCATTTTAAATGTGTATCTGCGTGGCAGCGTTTCAGGTCCCCGCGCTCCGCGTGCGCAGTAAAGTTTTAGCGCGTTGGGGAGGTCGCGGATGCGTCGTCAATCCAAAATTTTATGCGCTGCGTTTTTTACGCAATCAATTATTTCAGCGAGTTCAACTCCAGAGACGCTTTAACTCTGCATGCGCGCGAGACTTGTCCAACTATTTCCCCGCACAGATCATCACACACGCAAGAAATAAGAAATAACAAAAAATAAAAAAAACACTTTTATTCGCCTGCTGGATTCCTGCTCATACGAGCGCTTCATGTCCAATTATTTACAGTTCTGAAGTGTTGGGTTTCTATCTCCAAGATTTGGAGATCACATAAGTCCTTGAAATTCACTCAGCCATGCAGATTGGCAAAGCTCTTGAAAGCACGCAGTGAAATCTATACATACTGTAGCCATGCCATATCGCCATAGCAACAGAACCTCCCCCCCAAAAAACAGATTTTTTCCCGTATAGTCGGTATCTTTGGTGATGGAGATGAAGGCACAAAGCTGTACATACGGAGGATGCATGAAGTCTGTGTGGCAATATGTGTGGAGCCCACGCAAGCACTTTCAGTCTATTCAAGGCCTTCAGCTATCTGTGTGTGTGTGAGTGTGTGTGTGAGTGTGTGTGTGTGTGTGTACAGTAGGTGCGCGTTTCTTGCCGGTGGCTCTCCTGCGTCAGCCCTCGGTTCTGGTTTCACCGGGACCGGACGGCAACGGCCGTGGCGCTGGTGTAAGCCGAGGTGGGCCTGCCCGATCTGGTAACATACAAAAGCCTGGCTGGCATCCCTTTTGCACCACACACACACACACACACACACACACACACATTAATCCTGCTCACACAGAGCTCGTCGGTCGGCGCAGCACAGGCGGCGGAGAAGAGGTCTGCCGTACAGCGGACCGCAGTAGGCAGGGGTTAAAAGTGGCCCCGCCGACGGTGCCAGGACGACAGGCGGGCCGGCAGTGGGTTGCAGGCAGAACCCGAGGGTACATTGTGTTCTTTTGACTTATTCATCCCTCCTGCTGGAGGCGGACCAGGTCCACCTTACTCTGCTCGGCCCGCGAGGGAGAGCTGGTGCAGGGAAGTGGCACGACATGTCTGTCCACGTCAGTTTTGATTACGTGGAGAGAGACAAAAAGAACAACAACTTGTATTTGTGGGAGGTTTTAAATAAGCTATAAATCAAGTTGATCTCTAACTCAAATATTCAAAATCATGTTCGTCAAGAGTGCAAAAACAACAATATTAGTTTAGCTTTTTTAGCATTTTGAAAATGTCTCCATGGCTCCTCTGCCTGTGAGTGTGTGTGTGTGTGTGTGTGTGTGTGTGTGTGTGTGTGTGTGTCTTGGAGGTGTCCAGCACCGTGGTGCTCGGCTCATCCCTTATCAGCGCAGTCTTCCTGACTGCCCAGAGAAAATGGATTTATCATGCTTAACCAAGGCACTTGGCACAATGGGGTAATAGGTGGTTGTCCCCTAGATGGATGGGCGCGTGTCGATGTGTGTGTGTCCGATACGTGTGTGTCCATGTGAATTTGTGTACCCCCCCCCCCTCCAGTGTGGATTAGGTTTAAGCTGATCTGTGGCCGGTGGAGGCAGGCGGCGCCTATAGCGCTCTTATGTTGCTCTGTGATATAGTTTGTGTTACCGAGCCACGCGGCTTACGCATGTCCACACACACACACACACACACACACACACACACACACGCCTGCACGCTTACTGCACTCACGTATGTTATAGCCAGACAGACAGACGTGTGGTGGAGGAGGAGCAGCCGAATCACAACATCTCTCATGAGAAGAGAAAGTTCTCCTGGAAAATAATAATAAAAAAACAAAATCACGCCGCGCTTTTGTTGTTGCAATGCTCTTTGCCGAATATAATTGAACATTTTTGGCAGGGGCTGAGAATCAGGTGCGATTGACTGATAATTGCACATCACACCCGTTTCCTCAGGCCTGAGAGTCAAAGGTGCAGCAGCTATCAGTCGCTCGCAGCAAAGGGACTCCGGTCTGCCAGCGAGCGGCGAGGCGCTGGAAAGGCGTTGGAATCGAAGGGGCGCGAGAACGCCGCGCAGAGCCAAAGCGCCGCGCCGCTCCTCCCGCAGCTGCCGGGCACAGCCCCCCCTTCACCTTCGTCCCGCTCCTCTTCCTCCACCTCCTCAATTAGCTCCCTTTAAAAGAGAAGTAACGGTTAGCGAGGGAGCCGCATTGTTCCAGGATGAGCCGTGGTTGTTGTTGTTGTTGTTGTTGTTTGTCTCCCTCTCTCTCCCTCTCTCTGTGCTTCTCCATCCCCCTCCTCCGTCGCCCGTTGGTGTGTTTTTCACTCTTTTCAGGCTTTTTTTTTATTTGTCTTTTCTGTGGGGGTAACCCCGCTGAATGGGACAATGCAGCCTAGCGTGAAATTAAAGCTCTTAGTTAGTTTGGAGTTGCTCAAAAGAGGATTTTGCACATGCACGCATTCATACACCCTCCCATACGCTATAGATATAGCTAATTAGAGGAAGTACACCCTATGTCGAGCATCAAGGGCCCAATTAAAAGAGTAGAGGGAAACCTCGGCGTGCGAGAGAGATCTAGGCCAAACCGGCTCGGTGAATGCCTCGCCTTCTTAATCTAGGCGGGAGAAATATGGACATGACTGATATGAGAAGCCCAAGTTTCATTAACATATGCGCGTCACGTACTCGGTGAGTAAATCAAGAAGGAAGAAAAAAAGCAGTCGGATTGATCGTCCCCGACAGGCGAGCGTCTGATTGCAAACAGATTGAGCCGCTCCTCGCCGACTCATCCAAGTCTCGTTTTTGGAAGTAGCCTCCGAACGAAATGTCTGTCATGCACGCACATCACAGTTTTTTTTGTTGTTCGCGTCAAAGGCGTTTATTTGTGCAATTTCACAGTGCAACGTCGGACGCTGACGGCGGTTTAGCGTCGTCAAACGTGTTTCCGTGCTGCGTCAGAATATTTACGATTTAAAAAAAGCAGGAACTTCCTGGTGTGGGAGCTTCGCTGATGCGTTCGCTGTGCCTTTAAAGGGACAGTTCACCCCAAAATACAAAGAATACGCGTCGTCCCTCTTACCTGTAGAGCTATTTACCGATCTAGATTGGAGATGATTTCTAGAAAAGGTCATTGATATGGAGTTTTATTCATTTACTTAGCTGAGCGCCATATAGTCCCATGATATTGGAGAGAAGGCCGATTTATTTGAGATTTTAAGGTGAACTGTCCCTTTAAAGTGGAGGTGATGGAAACACAAAGGGGGGACTGTATAGCCGCGACACCCCGCTGTGTTGAACGGACTATAAGGTCATTTATTTTTTGCTTGCCCTGTGTGTGTGTGTGTGTGTGTGTGTGTGTGTGTGTGTGAGAGAGAAAGAGACAGAGGCACACCAATATAGAGCAGCAGCAGTCCACATCGCCTGAGTGGTACGAGTGACAGCTGAAATACCCACCAGACCAAACAGATGTATCTGATACCTGACGTACGAGCACCAACAATCTCTACTCCCACTACGATCGAGTAACACGCGCTCACACACGCTGCTGTTCAGCCCTGTTTCCTCACGGTAAACTACTGGTCATGGAGGCCCGCGGTCGCCAGAGAAGGTAGCCAGAGAATCCAGTTAGTGAGTCAGACTTTGTGGAACAAAGTGTGCTGCTCTCTGATCCCCTCTCTCTCTCTCTCTCCCTCTCTCCCTCTCTCCCACTCCCTCCAGTTGAGAGCGCTGGCAGACCGCCAGGGGTGGAAAAATCTATAAGCCATTGCGTAATATACCATATCTTTACCTTGGTTGAACCCTGTGCAAGATCCACAGCTGTGTGAGAGCACAAACACAGACATGAGTGTGTGTGACAGGGACAGACAGACATAGAGAGAGACACAGAGTGGCTTCTTTGTGGCTAGTTTTCAGTGCGCACCCTCGTATAAACAGTATCACACCACTTTGATCAAACGCTGCCGGCAAAATATTCCCCCGGAGCAGACGGAGCGCGGCGTTCCGATCACTTTTTTGTAAAAAGATTTTTCTCTCGCGCCGAGAGGAAAGAAAGCCGAGGCCGTATAAAATGTGTCTGTTTTTAGAAGCGGCGGAGGTATAAAAATAGGAATCAAATGAACTTCATGTTTTTCTGAATGATATACTGTATAAGCTCCATGGCGACGCCGCAGTGCTTCCACAGCCGGTGGCCCCAGCAACATTGTTTCCTCCGGGCGCGTCCCCGAGAACGGAAGCAAACGTTTTCTATTTCCACCAGAAGTTCGCGCCGGTGTCCGTGCACCTGAAGCTGTTTGAGGTCTCGGGGGAGGGAGTGTAATGTTGTTATTGGAGGCCGACCGTGTCTTCAAACCAGTGTTTTGGATCTCTGTAATGAAACTTATCTCACGCCGAGGAAAGAAAGGGAGTTGTGTGTGGATCTGCGCGTAATAATCCAAAGGACACTTGTGGAATCAGTTCCCATCTCTTTTAATAATACGATCCACTCAGCCGGTCGGACTCGTTTTGGAAGGCGGTGATTATTATTAAATGGTCTGTAATGACGGCTGATAATCCCCACATGCAGTGTTGGATTCGCCGGAAGGCATTTGTTTGGTAATGCATCAGCGCAACCTAAAAATACATTCAGATGTGTGTGGGACAAAACCGAAAACCTCACTGAGATCCCTGCCATTGTTTAAGCTCATGCTCCATCTTCTTTCCTTTTTTCATCGGCTTGCTTGTGGACATTTTCTCAACGAACGCCCCCCACGCCCCACACCACACACACACCCTGTGTGCAGTTCATTTACTTTCCTCCCCCCTGCAGCTACACAGGGTCGAGGGTCAAACTGTGTTAGTGTGGTGCTGGTGGTTTGGAATGGGGGGGATAAGGGGGTGCAGCTGCATGAGGTGAAGCTCCAGTAAAAAGTTGGGTGGCAGAGCGATACAGCATAATTTTTCACCTCATGCACTGCATATGTGTGTGTGTGTGTGTGTGAACGTGTGCGAGGCGGACCGCTGATATGTTTGTGTTTATTGACTCAGAGAGACGGGCCGTGGCTGCGCACACAGCGGTGTACGGGTGGCAGGGGTCCAGGCTTTGGGGGAAACGTGTGTGTTTAAAGTACACACAGGCCTAATTATGCTGATTTAAGCATTCTTGCGGTCCTCCCTCTAGCTTGCGGTGAGTTAACTGGCACAGGGGCGTCCAGCAGAGAGAAGGAGGGTGGGGGTGTAAATACAGAAGACAGACAGTGAGGCTCAATAAAGAGATTTGTTTGTTTATTAAAAGAAGAGTATAGGAAAAGATGTTCGCAGGACGCAACACAGCGAGAGCGACGAGGCAGAGCAGCGAGTCGTCCCAGGACGCCCGGTGGAGCGGAGGAAAAACACACAGTGCCGCCAAAACTTCCCGGCAGGTTTTTTCCCTCCTCACTTCGGGGTCGAGAGAGCGCGCCCGCGCTCCGTATTTATTTTTATATTCAGATGTTATGGATTGCTCCGGGAAAAGGCCGTCCCTTTTCCCAGCAAGAGGAATGAATACTGTTTGAACGCTGCAGACTCTAAAAGGAGGGATTTTCTTCTTCTTTTTTTTTGCAATGGTGTCTGGGAGGTTTATAAGTTTAAAAAAGCCGACCATCGCTAAACAAACAAACTGGGGCATGATTAAAAGCTGACCCTTGTTTGTTGACTCTCGGCTCTCCTGCGGGCCTGTGGGTGCGCACCTGTCTGCCGGCGCTTCACGCGCGTGCACGTAGCGGGCGTGCACGTAGCGGGCGTGCACGTAGCGGGCGGCTGCACTGTGGATTGTGTGCAGAAGGCGGACGACGTTAGAGAAAGAGCTAAATATCATAGAGGCATAACTAAGACGAATGCAACAGGTCTGAGTATACCTTCTCATATGCTACTGACAGCACTGTTAGCGCTGCTAGTACCGTTAGCTTCCAGCCGCGGGCTCAGCCGTCGCCATTTTTAAAAAAGCCGCTGAGAAGCACCTTTTAAAATAAGTTAAATGTAAATAACTTTTTGGACTGAGAATGGAGAAGAAATGAAATAAATAACAGCAGCTTTCCCCGTGTGAGTCTGAGGAGTCCGGCCGCTCTGCACAGGTTCCCCTCTCACGACGAGGCAGCGGAGCAGAGATTGATGAGGCTGGCTGCCGCGCGTTCTTTCAGGCAGGTGATAAAATCCGGCTGCTCGGTGTCTCCGGGTTCATCCGCTAGACCGCAGGAGACGGATCAACCAACACCAGAGCTCACATGTTGCTCCCATCTGACAATATGCTCTCACTTTCCCTCTCTCTTTTATTCTATATATCTTATCCCCGCCTGCTTTTCTTTTCTCTGTCTCTCTCCCCATCCCTCAGCTCTCCTTCAAAACGTCTTTCTACTTTTCAACCGTCTCGTTCTCCGTTTCTACCCCCCCTCCTCCTCTGCTTCTCTCTTTCCGCTCCCTTAGGAAGAGCCACAGTCTTATCTGGGATATGTTGGATTTGGTGAGCTTAAAAGCCACTTTACTAACTCCCTGTCTGCCTCTCCTGAGAACAGCGCACTATCTAAAACAGTTTCACCGCTCGCTCGGCTTTGTCCAGGCGACTTCCCTCTCGGCCTCTTAATGCTAATCCTTCACCTGACTCTCCATCTTCTGGACCGCCACCCTCGCCTCCCTCCTCCCTTTCCTCCCTCCGCTTCTCCTCAGACAAAAATGTGCCTGATACACACGTATCGGGTTGCTTCGGCGATGTGAAGGAATGCTAATGCATCATAACCACGTTACTGTACTTAAAGGAGGCCAATGGTGCCAAGCGCTATCTGGAGAATCCAATCTCTGCAGAGAGAGCTTTTCTCCCCCCTTCAGATTGAGCGTTCCCGTTTAGATTTTTCCTCTTCTGGAAACACAGAAAGCCCGGAACAATGGCGTTGTTGTATTCAATAATGCAATTTCTCCAGGAATTGGAAAGCCAGCCTAAATAAAGACGCGGCCAAATCCAATTTCGCATCTGATTTATTTTAGTTTTCTCTCTCTGGGCAGCCGAAGAGTATTGCTCGCAACATTTCCCCGTATGTGGCTCTTCTTTGTGCGCGTGAATCAATTCACGGCCGTTCGGTTGTCACGGTTTAGAAAAGGATTGTTTGTAAGCGCTCAAACGCTTACAAACAAACACGATATTCAAGAGACAAAATATTTATTCAAATGCTTTCAGAGTGTAACCAAATGATGAGTGTAAATCCAGGAGCAGGCCGGACAGGAAATGATCAGGCCGGGGGGGGCAGAGAGGGATTTGCTGGTTTTATTATTAGGGCTTGTGCGTGTGTGTGTGTGTGTGTGTGTGTGTGTGTGTGTGTGTGTGTGTGTGTGTGTGTTGTTAATGGAGCGGCTCCATCCATGTTGACTCACAGAGAGACAGCGGTGACGGCTACACAGAGCCTGGGTGTCAGGCTTGGCGGATGACTCCTACTCCCTGAACAGCAATGCAACTGCAAACCCTTTTGTGTGTGTGTGTGTGTGCTTGGAGTGGATGGGTGCGTGTGCAGGCCACACTGCACGTGCGTGCGTGAGCGTGTGTGTGTGAGTGAGTGTGTGTGTGTGTGTGCTTCAGTCCTGACAGCCAAGAAGCCTCAGCAGCATCTGACGTGGCAGCTCTCGCTGCTTTCCGTCCCGCTCGCTCTCCTTCTGGCTCACTTTTCCGTGATACTATCTTTTCGTATACAATCACATGTTTATAAATGGAGGCCGACCGGTATTTCGTACCGCGCGCCGAGAGTTGATGAGCGCTGCTGCGAAAATGACACGGCACGAGGAGATTTAGTGGCGTTAGGAAAAACATTTTTGAACCTTCATCCCCGAGACGACAGTGAAGCTGAGCGAAGCCGTTTGCTGCGTCTTTTACAATATATATTTTTTTTATTGTTGCTAGGCAACCACCGAACGACTGCTAGCCGTAGCGTAACACGACATGAACCGTATGCTTCCTAATAGTTAACGGTACAGTTTAAATCAGTGAAAACTAACTTTCCATAGAGATGTTTTCTCTTCAGATCACTGTAACTTGAGGGGAAAAAATGTTTTTTTTCAACTGGGCGCTCCTGCAAAAACACATGTGCATAGAGCGGAAAACCACGAGGCGCTTCACGTAAATATATATATACTTAAAAAAAATATATCCTGCAAGGGCACATTGCACGGACAATATTGCACTTTCATTTTATTCCATTTCTCAGCACAATTTCGAGGGGTTGTAAGGTAACTCCACTCTAAAATACGACTATAAATTCACCAAATAAAAGCTATGAAGTCGTCACTCATAAACATATGTTGTTATTGTTTCAATTGGGTCGTAGCTGTCCTGAATCCAGCACTAATCTGCAGCTTGGACCAGCACACTGGTTCTCTCCCATGCTTTGTTTGTGAGGGGCCTTCTTTCTTTAATGGAGGTGGGCTCCCTCCGTTTGATGCCCCCTCTGAGGACCCGTACTTATGGCTGTCTGCCTGCGGCGCTGCGGCGCTGCTGAGGTCTGTGCGAGGTGGTAGTTTAGGCCGGGGGAAGGCAGAAGAGATAACTGCACAGAGAGAGAGTGTGTGTGTGTCTGTCCTCCCTTTGCTTTGTTTGAGGACACATCTTAAAAAAACAAAAGGGAAAATATGTTTTTTGGAGGATAAAACTTCCAGAAATGATTTAGTGTGTGTGTGTGTGTGTGTGTGTGTGTGTGTGTGTGTGTGTGTGTGTGTGTGTGTGTGTGTGTGGTTGTTAGGGCTCATTGTTTCTCGCCTCGCATGTGTTTTGTTTCTTTCTGCGTGTGGCCTCTGTGTCTTTTCCGGCCTGGCATGCCGCTCGCCCTACAGGGAACGCCACTCAAAACGGGACGCAGCGACCTTTAACCCTCTCAGAGCCGGGGCGTCGCTCGCTGCCACGCTTTAACCCAAACCCTGTCGAGCGTGGCAGAGATTAAGACCCGGCTCCGAGGACGCCATTTGGAACGGAGGACCTTTTAACCCCGCCGGGATCAGAGGGGCAAAGGAAGCCACTCGGAGCCGCCGCCCACTGTTAACCCCCGACGCTACGACTCGCAGAGCCCACAGGCAGAGGCCCAGCTCATATCATGCCACAGGGAGCGGGCACCGCTTAACCCTCGCGGCGCCAAAGGGCCAAACTCCAGCTCACGCGATAAGCAGAATTAAATCCACAAGCTTCAGTGTTCCTGATAGGGCGCTCGTGGTGCGGAAATATGATGCCAATGCAAAAGGGCCGACAAAGTAGCGCAGCCATTTGCAGCGTTGTAATTCTAAAAGATTTTTTTTTTTATCAAGCTGTTCACTTTTCTTCGTTTGAGGTTTTTGTGAGGTCACAGATTAAGCCTCAACGCACTTTGACTTTTCTTTCAAGGAACTGTATGGAGGTTAAATGACTAAAACGTAATTTGGTAAATTAAACTCCCAGCAATATTTCTGTTGTCCCCTTTTTAGGGGAACTAAGAAGACAGCCATGTTTGCATCCTGAAAACCACAGATTTATGAGGTGGAGCGGTAGGTTTTAAAGGGTGTCATAAAGCCATGTGTCACAGAATCTCATCTGGTGGTTAATAATCCTTCAATCGGCAAGATTGCCATCAGAGGCGCTTCGCCTGCAGCCTGTGAATTAGCTCCTGAATTGTGCCCCGAAACAATAGATATCCCGCCATACTCAAAAAAATAAATAACCGTGACCGCAGCTCTGGTATTTTTTACTGTTATAAGCCTGCGTGAAAGAAGAGTGTCGGTGCGCTTCACTGACTCCCTGCTCAACAATAAAGGAAGCAATCAATCACGCAGAAATAGGGAATAAACTTGCAGTGAAGGCAGGGATAAACGTGCCAACTGGCTTCTTTCAAATTATACATTTAACACTAAACATCAACATCACAGATGACATAGTGATTATAAAAACTGCAGCTGATAAATAAAAAGGGTAATTAGACAACTTGCCTCTAAGGGAAGCACCAGGGAATGTGTGTGTGTGTGTGTGTGTGTGTGTGTGTGTGTGTGTGTGTGTGTGTGTGTGTGTGTGTGTGTGTGTGTGAGAGAGAGAGAGAAAAAGACAAGAAAAGGAGAGAGAGGGTGGAGGGAGTTTCTGCACTTGTCTGTCTGGCAAAGGCCGAGGAACGAGTGCACAAGTTTGAGTCTGGGTGAGTCAAGCTGTGTGTGTGTGTGTGTGAGAGAGAGAGAGAGAGCGAGAGAGAGAGGAGGGGAGCTCCTACGTGAAAGGAGTGAGGGGGAGCGGAGTGAGAGATGCCGGGAGATGGATAGAGATAGAGAGAAATGCTACGACAATATGGAGCACGGGAAAAGGGAGGAGAAAAAAAGTGTTTGAGAGAGAGAGAAGGGCTGCAGAGTAAGAGGTAAGGGAAATAAAAGAAGGAATGGAGGAGTAGGTGACGGCGGTAGTGAGGGCGTGGGGGGATGAATTGTGAGTCGGGCAAGTGGTGAAGCATTTGCATAAAGGGTGAGGGCACTCTGCCCGGCTTTTGGGGAGAGAGAGGTTGGCATCTCGCCTCGCCGACTGGCAGAACGAGGACCGGGGAGGAATAAAAGAATGAAGGGTCGGGTGAGGGGGACTCGTAAGGGGGAGGGGGGGAGTGAAGCGAAAGAGTGCGCGAGAGAAAGTCTCTCAATAGTGCATCTCTTGTGCTGCGAGGAGAAGCGGGGCTCTGGCCGCCGCCGGAGCGAGGGCACCGGGAGGGAGGCGAGTATCGGGTTTCACTATCTGCTCGGTTCCTGCTGTATTTGCTCACCGCGACGCTCAAAGCCCTCTCTGCAGCCGGAGGCCGGGCCTTCTGCCGGGAGGTGTGTGTGAGTCTGGGTTTTGGGGTGGGGGGGGTGAGATGGAACGTGCGAGAAGGACGCTCTCTGTGTGTTATCACCCTGAACACACACACACACACACACGCACACACACACACACACACACACACTCCAAGTATCACACTGCCTACTTGACCTTATCAGGAATGGCCGCCCTTGTCGAGGGGAAACGCTGTACTCTCAGTTTTGCTTCGACGTCCAGTCGGAAAATGCCGCACTCCAAGTTATGTGTGTGCGTGTGTGTGTGTGTGTGTTTGCCATGGCGACGCTGCAGAACCCTCGGCAGTGTAAACACACGTGCAGTCGTCTACATGCATTCACTTAGCATCGTGTAATCCTACACGGCCCCATCTAGCTGCAGCCACATGTTGAAGTGGTTGTGTTCGATCATTGTTTGCCAGAATCTCCTAATTTAGTTTGAAATCCATAATCTTGCCCAGTTTTATTTATACCACGATAACATCATCCCCCCCGAAGGGAACATTCTTTCTAATTGACGGCACTGCTATCAAGATGAGCATCCAGTTTAGCATTGAGAGGAGTAAATGCGCAGTGTTTCGCCCCCGCCGTACGTTTTGGCGGACGCTGTGTTTAAAGTTTGGAGTTCCGCTCAACAAATCGAAGCCAAAAAAAAAACGCAAATATTTAACCGTTTAATCATCGCGAAATGTAGTTTGAAGTCGTCCAAAATTGAATTCAGCTCATATATTCTCAGAATATAAAAGTGGGGCTATAACTCAAAGTTATGTTTATTATGAACTGTATAAGGTGAAATTCATGCAGTCGGGCCAGAGTCGTAGAAAAACCACACGAACCTCAAGTAAACCCGGGCTGAATACACTCTGGATACCGAAAAAAAAAGACTCATAAAGAGCCCTTGATTTAATCTTTGATGTGCTCACATTTGAGGCAGAAGCAGAAATCCCTCGCACAAACGTGAAAGCATATTTGAGTATAATATTACCCCGGTCTGCAGTCATGTCAGCAGCCCCAGCTTGCTATCAGTCCTCGTGTCTCTGTTTAAAGCTCGCTCACTCTGTCTTTCCCCTCGCGAGCCTCATGCCACAAATGGCTTCCAGACTTTCACACATAGTAATGCTTCAGTGTGTAAACAGGCGTAATTACAAACGATGCGCAGACACACTTTACACATCAATCTGTGCCGATTGGGAGGAAAGAGAGCAGAGAGGGAAAGTTTGTGTTTTTTTTTTTCCTCTTCCAGGGGGTGTAGATGAATGGATGAAAAGGTTTTTGAGATGGGTGGAAATAGGAAGACTGGCAGTGATGAGGACTTTTTTTTTTTAAGTATAATGTGGCTCTGTGTGTGTGAATGCGTGTGTGTGGGCTCGGGAAAGTGAATGAAAGGGGAAGGAGAAAAAAAAAAGACACTTTTTTTTTGCCATGAGAGTTTCCAAGGAAATGGCAGTTTATGTCAACTTGTCCATAATTATTTCATATCCTTGAGGATTGCGGGGTGACTAACCCGTCACCCTTAATGGCAGGGTGTTTCTCTCAGGCCTGAGCACCTTACTGCACGCCTGTGAGAAATATATGGAAACTTCGCTCAAGCCAAAGCAACTTGGTTTTTCTCTTCTACTTTCTTTTTTGTTTCTTTTAACATAATTAACAGAAATGGCATCATGCCTGTACTGCATAAAATATGGTCCAGTATATTATACAGTTTGGAATGAGGCAAAAAACGTTTAATTAACGTTTTTTTATATAAAAAGTGCAAACTGTTTAATGCTAATTGTTACAGACCACCAAGAGTAGTCAGAGCACACACACACACACACACACACACACACACACACACACACACACACACACACACACACACACACACACACACACACACACATACACACACACACACACACACACACACACACACACACACAAAGGGAAAATAACTTAGATCCCTCACAGTCTTTCCTTTACATCACCACTTGTCAATATGTGATTTCACACAGCAGATGTCAAAGAGAAATTCCAGTCGTGACACGTCGTGACATGCTGTAACCCTCATCAGCTTTCTGTGTGTGTGTGTGTGTGTGTGTGTGTGTGTGTGTGTGTGTGTGTGTGTGTGTGTGTGTGTGTGTGTGTGTGTGTGTATTTCCTCACCTCATTTTACAGGATCATCCTGTAACAAGAGTGTCAGACAAATATAATCTTCTTCTTTCCTTGTCGCCTTTTTTCAAAATTAAAATTAAGTGTACATTTTCTTTTTATAATTAGATTTCACGTACAAATTTTACTTAATTAAAATGTTGAAAAGGCAGACACTGTTTGTGTCCCAGTGTTTCTTATTCTTTCAGTAAATACGTGTTCAAATCAATTGATTACTAGTGTTATTTAATATAGAATATTTGATTATATATGTTTATAAATATATATATGGATAAATGGATATATATATATATATATATATATATATATAAGTTATGAAGATGTATTTATTTACAATGGAACAGCAATTTAAATTGTGTTATTTGCAAAAATGAAACACGTCCATGATTCAACATTTTAATTAAATACCCTCACTTTGTATAAAAACACATTTCAAATATTATATTTTCAGGATATTACAGTGATGTTTATTCACTGTTATAATGAACAATTTGACCAATTATAACAGTTAAGTAACAGTTAAGTTCTGTTTGTCAGACATTTCAGCTATTTTAAATTTCAAACAACAATTTGTATGGAATTTAAATTATTTATATCATGTTTGTAATAAGAATACAATAATATTCTATATTATTAATATTAATAATATTATAATATGAATATAATATAAAATTATTCTGATTCAAATTAGACCTGTTGTGAGGCTCATGACTTAATTTAGTTTGATTTAGTGTTGGTGTTTTACTTACATTCATTTTTTTTCATTTCCATTTTGTCTTTTGTTGCAATGCCACTTGAACACTTGAAAGGAATAAAATAAAAGAGCACGCTCCCATGGTTAGATGCTCAGTGGGAACACTGGTCTGCTGTTGACTCGAGCCTCACCCTGCAGGACGTGGCGTCACGAACATGCATGACCTGCTCTCTTTTTCCTCGTGTCTCGTGCAATGTGAGCCCTGTGGCATTTTTTGCATACCTCCGATTAATACCACACAATCTTCTCAGGTAATTTGCTTACTTAATAGAGCCGTTTACAACAGTGCAGGAAACAGGGCCGGGTCACGGTTATTAAAAATGTTGTATGCAAATATTTCGCGGAGACAGGAACGAATAGTCTTCGCACAAAGGTGTTAACAGCTTCTCCAAAAACAAAAATAATAAGCTGCATTAATGCATCTGCACTGACTTATGGGGGGAAAGCTGCATAATGTAACATATTTGTTTACTCTGGCGAGTGTTTGCCTTCACCGAGGTCATACTTTCACACTGTTTTTATTCATTGGCTCTCCTACGACACATCCGCCTCATTTTAATTCTTTTTCGACTTTTCCTATTTATTTTGACCCTTTTTGTTTATCGTAGGCCGCACGAGCGCGAGGAGGCTGAAGCCGGACGAGCTCAAGTTCAGTTTTCTCTCCGTGGGGGGGTGGAGGGCCGTTAGATGAGGACATATGAGGACATGTCAGGTGTTTAGAGAAGTTTTACTGTCACAACGAGACGTTTTGGCTTTTTTAACGAACGTGAAATACAAGAGTTACTTACAAACAGACGGACGGGGGTTAACAACGAGGTCCGTACAGGTTAACAGACACAAACACACCCGTTATTAGACTAAACTGACGTTGCGCCGGTGTTGGGAAGATTATAATTTCCGTTGAACACGGTGACCGAGGTATGTTTCTCTCTCTTCAAGGTGGGAGCGTTACGTTTATGTAGTTTCTATATGCACGTAGAGACGCGGGGTGCAGGCCGGTTGAAGCTAAAGGCCACGCGGGTAAATTAACTCCTTTGGCCAAACACCTTTATATCATATATGTATCTGTGATGAGATAATTATTAAATTAACAAAACACCCACGTTTCAACGATGTGACCTGCCCTGTGCTTAAAACCAGGATTTTGGTGACATATTCTTTTTTCTTTCCTTTCCTTTTTTTAAACCGTTTTTAGGCCTCATTTAGCCACAGCAGGGTTTTTAGTTGCAGGACATTTAGGATGCTTAACAGGCAGCCCAGCACACATGACTCAATGGTGTGTGTAGTGGGTAAAATTGCACAAAGAACTCCTTTTTTTTTGTCTCTCTGTTTTGTTATTTAATACCCATCAACATCTTGAATACAACACTTAGTTTTTCCTTGTTTTTTCCCTTTTGTCGTTGTGTTTTTGGCAGTTGCTGCTGCTCAAAGCTTGGCCTTGTTAACGAAACCTGAGGGTTTTTTTTTTCGTTCCTCTGCTGCTCTCTGAGTTTTGCCCTGTCGGGGCAGGAGGGGAGATTGTCTTTGCCCAGCCTGGCGAACAAAGGTCGCCGTCTTTCTGAAAAGACAGAGCATGGCACGCAGAGATAAGATGAGCCCTCGCTCAAATTATTGCCGAGCAGATACCCAAAGAGTCCGGCGGCCAAGGCCCCAACGAACCGCCACCCTTCGTTCTGCCCCGAAGAGCTCTGGGCAAACAGGAGACACCCTCTCTAATGAGCTGAAGGAAAAGTGGGTTTGAAAATGTCAAAAAAAAGAAAGAAAAACAAATGCACGCGTTAAATAGTAGGGTGCCACACAGACTCATTTCTCGGCCAAAATCATAAAAGATCTTGCCTTGACTGCAAATTGTGCACAGACCTCAATGCCTGTGTTCTGCTGTTGTGTATCATTTTGTATTTGGTCCGGTTTATGATCATAATAGGCCTGGCTGTGGATTCAACTAAGTGATTTAGAAAAAGGGATTTTATTTAAGGATTACACATTTTACACAGATAGCAATAATATGGATTATTTTGCAGTTTCATGATAGGTTTCTGTCGGTTTTCCATCCTCTGTTATATAAAGAGTCAAGAGTTATGTTACTGAAAATATGTTGCAGGGCAGGAACTACAAAAGCAAATGTGTTGCTAGTTTCAATAGACAAAGGATGGGGCTTGGATTTCCCCGATAGTGATCTTGGTTATTATCATTTTGCCTGTCAGTAATGGCATGATGATATTACAGGAAGTGACTGTAATACTTGGCACATGTCACTCCTTTTCTTTGTCTGCGGCCCATTTATCAAAAAGTCCAGATCCCCTCAGTCTTTTCAAATAAGCGACAATCGCACCTCCGTCATTGTTCTTCAAAAACAAACACGCGCAGCCTCTTTAATTCCATCTCCTCATGTTCCTTTTGCCCATCATTTTTTTCTTCTCCCTTCTAGCCACCGCCATCTTCTCTCTCATTCCCGCATTTTTCACGTGTTCAGTGCGGCTGTGTGAGGCAGGCGTATGTTAGCATGAACAATCGGCACCCGGCCCGGCTTGGCCCGGTCCAGATGGGGCTGCGCGCCCCCCCCCCCCCCCCCCCCTTCCCTCCCCAGTCAGGCAGCCAGCTAACCGGCTAGCTACCCACCCGGTTAGCCAACCAGTCATTCACCCAGCCAGTCACGTAGCCTCCCAGCCAACCGAACAGCCAGCTTGCCAGCCAGTCAGTGGACCAGCCAGTCATCCAGGCTGCGGCTCCTCTGTCAGACACTGACAGAGGGAGCAGGCCAGGCTAAATCTGATGGTCCTGGGAGCCAACCAGAGGACTCTGGTCTTTGTAGGGTGTTCACACAGACAGCCCGTCCCGTTGCACAGCAGGGGGCTTCCACCCACAATCAAATGTCCGGGCCCTCAACTTTGCCACGTGACAAGTTAGCTTTTTGCGGCTGCCCATTGCCGAGATTCCAGTTTTGACAATGTCTCTATAATTCCCATGAGCTCTGTGGACTAATTTGGACAGCACTGATGAGAAATATTTTTCTTTTTTGTGTCGGATGTATGACATTTAAATGCACTTCTAATGATAAGTGCGGTTCATACGTATTTCATACATGCATCAAATTATATTGAATTGATCCCGGGAGCGCCTTTGTCCCTCAGATATTTCTCCCATGGTGCAATGGGCACAGCTTGTCCCTCTGAGGTCATGTGGGTCAGCCAATGAGGATGAGACAATGCGCCTGCCAGGGCAGCTATACAGCCCTTTGCTCCCTCACTTTCCGCTGCTCAATCCCAATCATGTGCCATTGTGTACTTTATAATGCAACGCGACCAAAATATGGGCAATTTACCGCCTGCAGGAGGAAACTATAATTCTTTTTTTCGCTATTACAAAGACCAGTGTATCTGAATTGGAAAGCATTAGGCAAAGCTTTGTGAATTACAGGGAAGCAGTATAGCCTGTTTTAGACGGTTTTAATATCCGCTTGCCTCGCCTTGTTAAACAGCTTAACATGTATAGGCTTCTTACATGAAGCTGTCCACCACAGCATTTTCAGCCGTCATTGTCCACTGAATCACCCACAAATGGGATTGCTCTCTAATTTGGTAACAGAAACTTTTAATGTGTTTCTGTGTCTGTGCTGTCGGGGCTTTTAAAGTGGAGTAACAAAACAAAAACACGAGAGAGAGGGAGAGAAGGGGCCAGTTTGGATGTGAGAGTGCATTTTGAAACAGGAGAGCATGTTTTTGGATGGTATTTTTTTTTGGTGGAGCGGGTGGTGGGGGGGGCATTTTCTTCCCCCTCCTCTCTTTGTTTGTGTGGTAAATCCAGGAGCAGCTGCTGGTCTCAGGGTCTAGTGGGATTTTGGGCCTGTGTTTTCTCATGCCATCCCATGCCAAGGTGGTGTAACGCGAGCAGAGAGAGAGAGAGAGAGAGGGAGGGAGAAGGGGGGTGTTTGTGGGGGGGTGCAGTTGGAGAGTGAGCTGGTTTGTTGGGATGGCTGTGACCACGCTAGTGACGAAGGTGATGATGAAGGGGAGTGTGGGGGCTTTAGGAGGCAGGCGCTGTCTGGATTGGACGCATGTAAAATTAATATCCTCTGGACTTTGCCTTTGCACTAGATTGGAACTTGTCTGTTTGGCTAATGACGTGCCTTCTGCCCGCACCACACACAGCCGCCTCTCCCCCTCCCTCTCTTCTCTTTCTCTCTCGCTCTCCTCTACCAGCCACCAACCAACCCCCCCACCGCTTTGCTTCTCCCTCTGCCATCCCTCTCTTCCCTCCCTTTCAGCGCTGGGAGCGTGCGTATTGGCTGGGCTGTTTGAGCCTCGGTGCCAAATAGGTGGGCCCTCTGCATGTTGGCACCGACTCAGTCAATGGTTAGAGAAGGAAAGTGGAGAGGAAGAGAGAGACAGAGTTGGAGAGAAAGAGGGGGGAAAAAGACGCTGCACTCGGGTTTGCCAGCGGTCGTGCACACTCTTCCAACATTGATTCGGTCCTCTTGTTTTGTTTTGTTTTTTTCTCCTTCTTCTTCTTCTTCTTCTTCTCCTCCTCCGTCCGCACCCCCCTTGTCCAGCTCTCTCTCTTTCCCTCTCTCCGCGAGTCTCATGCAGATCCCACAGAATTGAACCAATAGCACGCGCCACTTTGCCAAGCATTTTTCTGTTGTTGTTGTTTTTTTCGTCAAGATCTTCTTTTGCAAACCAAGAGGCTTGTTTTAAGTTTTCGACAATTTTATCCTTTTTTTTTTTTTGCTGCAATATCTTGTTTTGTTAGTTTTTCCTTCTATTTTTTCTAGCTCTTTTTAGATATAGAGCGATTGCAGAACTTCTCTATACTCTCCTTCTGTTGTGCTTTTGAACAGCAGCTCTCCCGCTACAGTACCTCCTGTGTTCCTGTGCTGCTATTGCACTGCGCCCCCTTGGCCTGCCTCCTCTTTTCCCCCCCGCTGCTTCTATTGGAGCATTTCTCTTTTTGCTTCATTTTTTTTTCACTCTTTTTTAATATACGCAGCATTTGCTTTTGATTCAACAATCCAGTTGATTGTCCTCCCATTTTAAGTTTCTTTGCAATCGGCGGGTGAATTTATGATGCGAGAGCAAAATGGTAACTACCATGTTATTCTTGTTTTATTCACATATGTGTTTTGATAGCGACTGTTATGAAATTATTCTGAGATGCAGTTATGTTTAATTCTAGTGATTAGAATATATTTATTTTTTTATAAATTATATTTTATCTAGTCAGTCAGCATTGTTTTATGAAGGTAGATATTTAGATATATAACATCATTTTTTTAGAAATCATATTTTCTAGATAAATTCAAGTTTGCAAGTATGCAATATTTGATTATACGTATTTATTTAGGCAGGCACATAAATGTTTAAACAAATACTATTCAAAGTAAACAGTAGAAACCTAATTTCCAGTTCTCGTCTTTTACCTCTCAGTCTTTCAGTGTTGCGTTGCTCAGTGTTCTGTAGTAGTGTGTCCTTCAGTGTGATGCGTCTGTTAGGTAGAGAGTGTAAAGCGTCTCTCTCTCTCTCTCTCCCTCTCTCTCTCTCTCTCTCTCTCTCTCGGCACCACTCGCTCATTCTCTCCCTCCGCTCACACAGAGCAGGCGCCGCTCCTCCATGCTGCGTGCCGGTGCTAACTGCCTCTCTTCTCTCTTCCCTTCCTCACCCCCACTCCCTCTCTCCCCATCCTTCTCTCCCCCATTCTCCACCGCCTCCTCCTGCTTCCCCCCCTCCTCCCTCTCCTCCTCCACCCTCCCCCCTTCCTCCTCCCTCATCCAGGATGAATTCCACCCCTTCATCGAGGCCCTGCTGCCCCACGTCCGCGCCTTCGCCTACACCTGGTTCAACCTGCAGGCCCGCAAACGCAAATACTTCAAGAAGCACGAGAAGCGCATGTCCAAGGAGGAAGAGCGCGCGGTGAAGGACGAGCTGTTGGGGGAGAAGCCGGAGATCAAGCAGAAGTGGGCCTCGCGCCTGCTGGCCAAGCTCCGCAAGGACATCCGGCCCGAGTTCCGCGAGGACTTTGTGCTCTCCATCACGGGGAAGAAGGCGCCCTGCTGCGTGCTGTCCAACCCCGACCAGAAGGGCAAGATCCGCCGCATCGACTGCCTGCGCCAGGCCGACAAGGTGTGGCGGCTGGACCTGGTGATGGTCATCCTGTTCAAGGGCAGCCCCCTGGAGAGCACGGACGGGGAGCGGCTGGTCAAGTCGCCACAGTGCACCAACCCCGGCCTGTGCGTGCAGCCGCACCACATCGGAGTGTCCGTCAAGGAGCTGGACCTCTACCTGGCCTACTTCGTCCACACGCCAGGTACGTGGCCAACTGGAGACCAGACAGCGATGCCAACGCATGCCCGTGTGCATATAGATGCACACACACATTTGAATAATCACACACACAGAAACATACTTAACACAGAAACACTGTGACACGTTGTTGAATAGAGAGGGAATGACTTAAATACACATGAATGAGCCTCAGTGGAAAGATGCACGTATTAAGTTTCAGAAACGCACGGAAAAGGTGTTTATAAATTAGGAAATAATTAATATTATAATTAAGTTATCTAATATTATTTTAGGGAATTTTAGAGTTTTTATTTTAAATACATTAATAATAAATACATGTACCTTTTGGGAAACAAAATAAATATCCCTCCTTGCTTCTGTTTTCTTTGGAAATGGCAAGTAGTTTAGCTTTTTGTCTATTACGTATTTTTCCTTCTTTTCTTCTGTTTCTTGGTGTTTGTTTACATGACAACATCGTATCAGCAATAATAAAAAGAATATGCAAGTGTGTGTGAAGGGCGTTCAGCCAGCGTGCTCTGGCAAGTACGAGTTCATTTTTCTGAGCAGGCATTTGCGGCTTCATGTGAGGATGTATTTGGTGTTGTTTTATAGGAAGGAATTTGCATGCCTGTCTGTGTGTGTGTGAGAGACAGAGAGAGAGAGATAGTGTTTTTAATGAGAGGATCACCACTGTCAAATTGTGTGTTTTTTTTGCGATGAGTGAGAGTCGCTGTTTATAAGATTGTACTCAGTCTGTCGAAGTGTATGTGCCACGATAAGGCCATTGTAGCCAGGGATCGTCATTTGGCCACAGCCCAGGGTGTGTGTGTGTGTGTGTGTGTGTGTGTGTGTGTGTGTGTGTGTGTGTGAGAGAGAGAGCAGAGCCGCGAGTCTCCTGCTTTCAGGCCGCAGGCTGCTGCCGCCTTTACCGTCTGCCTGGACGCAAGCACCACGCTGGACCTGGCTGCCAAACACACACACACACACACACACACACACACACAAAACACCAGTGCTCACAGACAGCCAGTACTATTGCAGCCACCTTCACACTCATACACCCATACAAACACAGCTAAATAAAGACACACACATTTGATAAAAAAAAAAAAAAGATGCAAAAAACAACTTCTCTTTGTAGCGCACTTTCACACGTAATGCCAAAACACGGTTTTAGTCACGATTGCGTACACACACCCACGCGGCGCGCTCACCAGGCCAAGGACTACCATAGATCCAGTGTGATACAGCCAAACATTGTTGTATCTCAGCCACCATCGTGGATACACACACTCGCACTCGGCCAAACATCGCTGTAGCCTCCAGTGCGCGTACTCTACACACGGCCAAAACACTGGCTGTGTTATTTTTCCCCCCCACATCGCACAAAAACACTGTCACAGCCGACACACACACACACACACATACGAAACACATTTCACAGCCAAATCCTCCAAATACACACTACTTCACCATTTGCTGGCTACGTATACATACAAACACACGCTCATGACCTAATATTATCTCAGCTGGAATTTTCTGGAAATTTCAAACAGTGACTCAACCAGCCACACACACACACACACACACATATAAATAAAGATATATATATATATGTATACAGCATATCCCAGTCACTGCCCAAATACACACACACTCGCTCTGCCCAGGCACAACTGGTAGCCGCTAATATGAGAGTAGCCAAATGCTATCTCTCTCTCTCTCTCGCTCTCGACACAACCCAAAATCTCGGCTCAGGCCAAACGCCTCCCGCCCGAGTCAAACGCTGGCAGCGGCTCCAGCTCGCCGGTCTGTGGCGGTGATAAACCGGAGTCCTGATGTTGACTGATGAAATCTGTGTCTGTGTTTTAGTTGCATTTTTTATTTTCTTCTGAAAAATATTCTTTCAAATAATATTGTTGGATTTTATTTATTTTTTCACTGGCTTAGTTATTGCACTATGACTGAGAGAGCGCTGCAAAAAAGCTTGTAGACTCTGGGTCAGTGGTGTTTTGAGATTTAGTAACATATCTGCTTTGGATCAGCTATTATGAAATGTGCATCACTCTAAATCATACTCAATAAATTATAGTTTGTTTGATCTTAGCTTGGGAAAAATGTATTAAATGATTGGCATACACCTAATCTTTAAAGTTTGCCTTACCGTTGCACTTTTTGTTTTGGAAGGGAAATTACTATGAAAGTGGTTTTATATATTTTTCATATATAATTAAAACAAATGTAGATTTAAGTTTCTTTCGGTCTACAACATTTTGGAAATGTATTGAGAGCTTAAATGATCTCCCATTACGCTGGACGCAGAAACAAAACACACACGTTTGTGTTATTATACTACATATATTTAGCACTACAATTACTTTTTCTCTTCTGAATAAAAACTAGTGAGTGACGGTGGCTGCAAATGATTAAAGGGAAGATATTAATCATATCATATTTAAATTCTTTACACACACTGAGTGTCTCATGACTCATCTTCTTTCCCTCTTCCGACACCGTCGGCTGTCCAGTCGTCAGTTTTCCGCTGTGCACTCGGCGCTGCTGTACTTTGGTTTACAGCCGTACAGTCAGACACATGGCTGCTGGGAGGGGCCTCCCAGTGCGCTGCCCATTCATAATATGGACTTAATGTGTGCTCTCTCTTATCTTATCTGGCTAACACAGAGTGCCTCTGTCCTTGTATCTGCCTCTAAGAGCTCCTGCTCAGTTTAAGTCCTGGTTGGAGGGAGACTTCTGGGACAAACCACACTTGGCTCTCATTCACTTATTAGTTGTAAAAACGTTATTTGTGAACATACAGGCGTTAAGGCCTTTAAAAAAAATATATATATCCGTTCCATTTATCTGTTACAGTGATGAGCGGTTGCATATTTTTAATTTTCTTTTGCCTCAGCCGCGCAGTGAATGACAAGATGGGCTCTTTGTTTGTTTTTGTTTGGTTTGCGTTTTGTCGGTCTTTAGCATCTCTGTCTTCCGCGCTCCTCTTTGATCCCGTGCACACTTTTGTTTTGTCTCCTTAAACATCGCCCTCATTGTTGCTCTCACAGAGGTAAAGCCTCCGCTGATCTCTTTTGTTTATATTGTAGGAGACACAGGGAGAGGGAGAGAGAGAGGGAGTCGCGTTGGAAAGCAGAAGAGGCTGCGATAGTGATTGTTCTGTTTGGCAGCGCCCGGGCGCCGTTGGTGTGGGAAGAAGAGAAAGACGTCTTGTGTTTTGTTTATGACAGAGTGGCAAAAGCTGCCACAGGGAATCTCTGGGCTTGCCGTCAGGCGTTCTCAGGCTGTTCTGCAGCCAGCCAGCCTTTTGAGATCCTCTCTGTTACGGCGCGTAACGCGCTGCAGCCGTAACGGAGAGAACCACGCCGCCGCGCAGCACACAACCACGTCCCCCTGTGTTTCAGCCACCTCAGATAAAGGGCAACAAACCAGACACAGCAACGTGTCTTTGAACACCGCCAGAGAGGAGGGGAGGGGTTGTGGTGCAGCACAGTGAGCAGTGCATTCTTTTTAGTGCTTTATTCCAGTGATTGACTGGTATCGTAATAGAGATAGTGGTCTGGAAGAGCCAAAGGTCTGGCAAGGGCGCTTTGATTACCCATGAATGGAGTGCGTTGGATAGGCTTAGTTCACAGAACTAGTTTATGTCCGATTGTCCTAATCGGTGGGTCCACTTTGTTCTCATCCGAGGAGAAATCATCCAGCTGCTTCTCATAGTGTTGATTCATAACCTCTGTGCTGTTTTAGCTTCAACTCAGCACAATTTCTGATTTATTCAGGGTTGGAAAAATAGAAGATTAAAATAATAAAAAAGCCTATTGGTGAGGTCCAAAGTTAGCTCAGTGCACTTAGTCATATTTTGGACCTCATTCTTGTTGCGTTCTGTTTTTCCTTTTTTCCCCCCCACTTTTCTTTCTTTTGTAAGCGCTAAGTGTGATCATGAAAAGATGTTTCAAATGTGTTTCCAATCAAAAGTGCAGTACAGGAAATTTGCAGTCACTCCGAGGGAGGTGTGAAATGTGCTCGCCGTGCCATTTCTGCCATGACCGCTCCACACTGTACGCTTAGCGGTGCCAGATCCCGCCTCCCTCGCGCTATAGCAATAGTCATGCCTTGGACGTCTCTGTGAGAAAACCCAGAGAAAGACCTAGTGCTACGGCCGGTCCCTCGATAGCCAACTCCCTGACCACAGGAAGGATTCACTAATAAAAAAAAACACTTTTGTTCATCACGGAGTAAAACTCCTGACGCTTTCTGGAGGGAAAGAACAGACGTGTGGGTGAAAGAAGGAGAAGATGAAGAGAGGCATCCTGACATGATGAATGGCTCGCTGCGTGTTAAAAGTTGACAGGATCCTCTGATGGCTTCCACAGGTTCCCACTGCTCTGTGGCTCAGTGTTTCTTTCTTTTTCCCCCCTGTGAAAATAATCTGTTCTTAATTACTTCCTGGATCTCTTCTCCAGCTCCCATGACATCACAAGGGCTGAGTGGACTGTCGTTGTGCATAAGTGTTTTTGTTTGTGTCTGTATGTGTGTGCGCACATCTTAAGATGACCCTCAGCAGTGAAGTAAGCACCCAGTTTTGATTAAATGAAATCCCAACACCGAGGGAGCCGGTCGGGTCCGAGGCTTTTGTATTGTGTGCGGTGGGAACGGGAGCCGGCTAAGAAAAGCTCTCCACATGCAGAGCGGCTTTGGCATCGGTAGACGTTTCGCCGATGGCTCTCGTTTAGCCAGGGCGCGCATCTTCTTCTTTCTTTTTTTGCCGCGCCTCCGTCTTTCTGTCTGGCGTCAGGGGCCCGTCGATGTGGCGGCACATCAAATCGGAAGAGTTAAGATAGAGGGAGAGCCCCGTCGCATCACAGAGGCAGAGCGAGAGGGAGAGGGAGGCTTCTCACACTATTCTTGGCTTCGGGGGAAAAAGTCTGTGTATTTGGATAGCTAACGGTATCGGGCTAGCCAAAGCCCTGTTGTGTGTGTGCTCACACACACACGCGCACACACACAAAGACGCGAGGCTAACGTCGGGGTGTCACAGACGTACATAGATTGGTCCAAAACCGCAGGGCCTGCATTTATCTCATGAGACCACGATGACACGAGCAGACTCGAGGGAAAATAGAAGAAGAAAAAAGTCAAAGACAATGCTGTTATGTTTGGTCTCCCATTAAATTGACCATTGAAAACTGGCATGCTCCGTGATACGGTGCCTTTGTCCTAGAAACAGCTCCCCGCTTTTCTTTTACATAACGATCATAAGCCTCGGTTTCTTTGGCTGTGTCTGACTCGGGAGAGAGTAAAACCCCAGAACATTTCTGGTCTACTCCGCATCTGTTTCCTTTTGTGTGAGGAGTTTTAGCGCTGGGAGATTGGAGGTAAAGTGATTATTCCAGTGAAATCGGGAGGCCATCACCGTGGTGGAACAGACAAATGAGACAGTTTGTGCTATTTGGCTCTTTTCATCAGTTGTTCTCTGATCCCTTCTTTCCTTTTTTACTCAGCTGTCAGATTCTCTCCCTCTCTGCATCCAGCTAAAAGCAGAGGAGTTGACATGGATGTTCTTCAGCTTTGTATTCTGCGGACCTTCATGATGAAAGGATGAATATTATCTCAGTGTCTTTTTTAATTTTTTACTTTATCTGCCTTTATATTTGCAATTTTTTTTTACATGTATCGGTGTCAGATATAAAGTTCCCAAGGGCTTTGTCTTCATTTATAATTGTGGCCACAGATAATGTGTTCAATTAATTAGTCAAAATGTTAGGGAAATACTTACATCTTTATTATTAATTAATTATTACAATGATAATTCAATACATAATTACAT
This sequence comes from Taurulus bubalis, assembly GCF_910589615.1. Classification (NCBI taxonomy): domain Eukaryota; kingdom Metazoa; phylum Chordata; class Actinopteri; order Perciformes; family Cottidae; genus Taurulus; species Taurulus bubalis. The sequence goes on along the minus strand of NC_136594.1, from coordinate 25,854,262 downwards.
GATCTGCGGAAGTATTTATAAATGTACTTAGCAATTTTTTATTTTGTCTAAAGGAAAAAGGGGTGTTTTCACACGGCCTAATACCTACTGTTGACATTTAATTACACATTAAAACACATTAACGAACATCCCATAAAAATAGGTGTGGGCTACGCTAAACACGCAGTGATAAAAACAACATTCTTTACTCAAGCTGACTGGGCTTTTTTTAAATGTTTTTTTATTTGGAAAAAAAACCCTAGAGAGCAAAAAAAAAAAAAAGGGATGGGGGCTGTGGAGAAAGAAGGGAAGAGAAAGGAGGAGAAGAAAAGAAAGAGGTTATTGAGAAAAGAGAGTCAGAAGCAGCGAGGGGGAGGTATTGTCTGTATTAATTCTGTGTCTTCCCAGTGCCGGGTCTCTTTTCAGGCTTTTGTAGCGGCGCCAACCATGAAATGTGTCTGTCCCCAAAAACCATATACCCACTCAGGAGGGTTTCCCGACCTCAGAGAGACAGAGAGGAGGAGGAGGAGGAGGAGGAGGAGTGCAGTGGCCAGCGCTCCCTGTCAGGCGGGCCAGAGAGCAGGAGAGCCAGGGTCCATGCCTTATTCACCGGGCGGCACTCACAGCGAGGCCCTGGCACCGGCCGCTAAGTCTGGCTAACAACGCTATTCAGAGCCACGCAGCCAGTCATGTTGGAACGAGAGCCACAATACTGCGTTTCAAATCCAAAGCACCATTACGGTTCTTTTTTTTTATGGTGTGTGTGTGTGTGTGGGGGGTTCTCGTTTTTATTCAGTGTCTTTCTTACAAGAGGTGGCTTTTGCTTTGAGTGTTTTTTTTGTCGCTTAATTAAAAAGTTGGGTCAATACCGATTTTTTTTCTTTTTCTTTTTTAAATAAAAGACAACAACCTCCATTTAATTTTTGCACATGTGGGATGGAGAATAAAGAAATGATTATGTGGGCGAGTTTAACGCTGATGTTCAGAAAGTGAGAGGAGTTTGTGTCGTCGGCCGTTTTTTGGCACGATGCTATCTTTCTGTACGGAAGACGCCAAATTTTCATACACAGTCGCTGCCAACCTCCTCCCTCTGATCCTCGCTTTCTTCTCTTTTCTTTTCTTTCCCTCACTTGTTCCCCTTTTTCTTTTATTCCTCTTTAGGGTTCAAATGAATGCCCTCCCCTAGCCTCATTAGCACCCTGGACTCCTGTTTGCTGCTACAGAAAAATGTATAATAACTTGTAAGCACAAACATTTTGCTGCTCAATAGGACCATTATCCCAGTTGTTCATGAAAGCCATCATGGGCTGTGAGCCTTGACTGAGTTTTCTTATTCTTTTTTTAAATCTCTGTTTCTTTCATTTGGTACGCAAAGTGTGTTTCGCCAACAGGCAGTCGGTTGATATGTCTTCACACGGACTGGAATCCCGCCTTTTTTAACGATATCTTTACACTTTACACGTTTGATCACAGGCTACGTTTGAATTCTTTTAAGATTAACATTTTTAAAAGCTGTATTACATGGGCCTTCTTCACTTTATTGGATTTTCAGAGCATTTCATTCGACCACTGATTCAATTTGGTCACTCATCTAAAACATTCCACATTATATTTTACATCCTATTCAATTCTCTTTTTAAATTTGAACTAGATTTTGCGAGGCATTTTCTATTTTCTATTTTTACAGTCAAAACCGTCCGGGCCCCCTCGCTCCCCGTGAGAGACAACCTTCATGAGGGGCATCGTTTGGTGTTCGTTACACCGTGAGAAGGAGAGCCGTCTAGAGGAGGCAGAAAGTGGGGGAGCTCACAGCAGAATGCAGAGAATCACATTTGGCATGCGTCTGCGTAAGCGAGTAAGCTTCAAATCAGTTTGGACACAGATCTAGGACACTAGACGGAAAGAAGAAAGCAGGATGAAACGGGATAGGGAACGACATGGGATTGAGGGGGAGGGAGGGTGTAGTGTGTGCATGTGTGTGTGTGTGTGTGTTTAGGGGATGGGGGGGGTGTAGTTACGCAGAGGATGAGATGGAGGGGGTTGCTGGGTGAGGTTGAGCGCGTGAGGAGGGGTGCTTTTTTTGGTGGAGTGTCCCTCAATGACAACTTGAAAAACAGGCCGGTAAATAAATGGAGTGGCAGTAAACAAGGCTCGGCGCTTCATCAAAAGACTCCATTCATCCGCGAACAGGAGAGTCTCTCTTTTCTCCGAGGAGACAGAGAAAGGGACCCGCCGACGAGAGGACGGCGCTTGTTTTGATAACGGGACGAGTCTGGAGTGGAGTGGCGTTCGTGGGGTTTGCAGGTGGGAGGTGGTGGAGGGGAGCAGATAGCGTGTTGTTGTGCGTTCTCCATTACTAGCGTGGATTCAGGGTAGGACTGGGTTTCTTTTAGGGGAGGGGGAGCTGCAACCTCGGGACGGGCCCACGACAGTGTGCGTTTGTGCGTCGAGTACAAAGCGGCGTGGGGGGTGTGTGTGTGTGTGTGTGTGTGTGTGTGGTGCGCTTTTTGGCAAGGATTTGCGTGCGTGCACCGTGCGCGTCCGCGAGAGTGCATATGTGCATATGTCTCCGTCTGCTCATTATACATGGTTATTTTTTCCAGACCGAGTGCTATGCTCTATTTTGCATGATTTACAGTCTCATGAGCCAAGCAGCAGGTCTTTTTTTATGAGAGAGAGAGAGAGAGAGAGTTTGGAAGGAGCACAGTCCTGGGATCTCAGGGACGCCGCGGTGAACCGGCCACAGCAAGGTGCCGCCGCGCATCGCTCTCTGCTTCAGCCCGTCGGCCAAAAGGGAGCCAGGTGTACACTAAGTGCTACCGAGTCCTTTTGTGCATTTCCGTCATGCAAACTTTTCAATTAAGAGGCGATGAATGAATTTATGAATATAAAAAAAGATCAGGGTCGAGTCACCTCCAACCACTTAGTGGATTCTGAGAAGAAGCCGCTGAAGAAGACGAGGCGACGCGGCGGCGTCTTTCAAAAGCTTTAATTCAGCTCATGTTTGATTGCGCCACACTTTAGTTTGAGTGTTAACACTTCTTCCCTTTTTAACTCGACGATAATCGTTGAAGAGCTCGTCTTGTTTATCGCGGCCGGCCTTGAGCATTAATATACGAGATGTGCATCTGTCATCTCGGCTCGACTGATCTGACGGCTGAGCTTTCTACTTTTCAATTCCAAACTTCAGAGTGGTAGAAGTACATTCATCCTGTCGTTCACGTTGCCAGGGGACTCTTTAAAAAGCCCTTTGTGTAGGTTATCAGCAGCATCCAGCACGGCTCTCAATCTCTACTGCTGCCTGTCTTTTATGGGTCATCAATGATGTTATTTTAATGTCCTTATATTGATGTATCTGTATCTCAACCAGGTTTATTTTTTATTATTCGACTCCTTTAAGAACCACAGGATTGATGTTAAGGTTGCCATAGCACTCAGGACCCCCCCCCTCCTCCTTTCCTTCTCTCTTTCCTCTGTCACCGCCTGTTCCCCTCACGTTTATTGGACCCAAATTTGGCTGGCACCATGGCAACCGAGGCTCCCAGGGAACCTTGGCTGGGTAGAATCCAAGGTGCCTCCAGGGTGGCACTAGGCTTTGGCTTTGCGTGCGTCCACGGGCTGTCGCCACGGCAAAGGCCGGCCCGGCGTTCGTGTTGCGCGCTCAGCTCGCTAACCTCCCTCAAATAACTACCGGCTAACGCGACCTGCCATATCCGGTGACATTAGCCGCCGCTTCCACGGCTGCAGCCCTCGGGAAGCAAGGGGAAGCGTTTCACCAGCGCGCATATTGATGTGGCATGGCTGGGTGCCCAGTGCTGCCTCCCACATGAGAGAACACAGGAGAGGGAGGGAGGGGGAGGGAGAGGGAGAGAAAGATGCATTTTCAATGTATAATATATGAGCGTATATGTTTTTTGAACAATGCCTTTCTCCTGTGGTGTGTAAATATTCATCTGCGCGCGTTCTTGGCTCTGCATGTCTTGCCAAAAACGCGAATGATATTTAAATGCGTGATTATGATGTGTGCAGCTCCGTGCATCTGTTGAGGCAATACGTTTTTTATGGCTGACGCCGAAGAGCGCCAGTAGAGCGGCGATGCGAACGAGAGATGACATTCACTCATGAGCAGTTAGTGTTTTATTGCTTTTACACAATGTCTCCGTTCCAGTCGGCGGTGCTATGTGAACGTGGACGTGTGGTCATCTGATTTCGCCCCCTGCCCTCCGATTGGTTGCAAACAAAACAAGCAGGTGACGCGCAGAGGACTCGTACTTATTCGTGATTATTATGGCAGCGCCATCCAGATTGTCTGCGGAATAGAAAGGACACTTGTGCATGTTTGTATTTATTTGCGCTCTCTCCGGATTCCATAGAAACCCGGCAACATTTTGGGCACATTATCTCATCGCACGGACTGGCACCTGGAGCCCCAGCATCCACACACACACACACACTCACACACACACCAAGCTAAAGCCTGGGTCGTGGGGAACCGCGCGGTGCTCCTCTTCTCCAGCGGTGGCACCGTGGGCTGCAGGGTACTGCCTGCCTTTCGAGCTTCGCCACACTTACGTCTTTCCAATTTTTAACCGAACCCCGGCAATTGACAGTTTGCCAAAATCAGCACTCGGGGCGGAAGCTGTACATAGCGTCTATATATAGGCTTCTGATTCTCCTCAGAGCAGAGGATCTGGAGCCCGGCTCTTTTGCTGGAGGCGCCAGCAGAGAGTAGAGTTCTAGTCATAGCGAGGTAGCAGGCAGTAAGTAAGTAAATCCAGCCCACCGTCACAAGTTAAATGCGATGCTTCATTGTGAATGAAAGTGAAGTCTTTTTCATTTTGTCAGCACGGTTTTGGCAGCGCTCCTTCTCTCAAACCGACAGAGAGTCTGAGTAAAAAGTCTGCTGCTCTCTGTTTGATGCGTTCCAGATCTCGACTGCACAGAGGGCGGGCAGGGCAACACGTTGACTCTGCAGGGAAGGAATGGATATCTCATCACCGCGCTTTCTTAAAGTATGAGTCAGTATCAGTAATTGGTCGCGGGCCCAATCACTGCTGCACTCGCTCTCCACTCCATGACAGTAGCAGTGCACAATTTGCCCGAGCCTTTGTTCAGATTAAGAAAGTTTGCAGAGGGATTCGTGGACAGTTATAGTCGCATCTTTGTATCGCGAGTGTCTCCATTCATTTTTTTATTTATTTTACCACACTCCCCCCCCCCCCCCCCCCCCCAGTCTTTGTGAGGACAAAGTCAGTGTTTCTTCCTCGCTCCTCAGCGAGCTCAGCCTGTGGCGGGGAGACGGTGGATTCGTCATGCGAGGTGTGTAGGGAGATACGGTGTGTGATCCATGACGGCGCTGGCGGCGGTGTGCGCGCTCGGCGCTGCCAGCCAGCGTAAAGAGGCCAGAGGTAGAAAGTTGAGCAGGAGGGAGAAAAGTTTGAGACGACGTAAACGGGAGACGGAGTATTATCCAGTCGCTCCATCTTTGTTTCTCTCTCTCTTGTCTCTCTCTCTCTGTGTTCCTGCTGACCTGAAATTGAGGGTTAGATTGAGGATAGTGACGGACTAATGAGCCCCCTTTCCTGCAATTACCCTCCTCTCTCCTATTCTCTCTGCTCCCCCTCTCAGATTCTCCCTTTTAGCTTTGTCTCTTCATCTTGTCCATGTTCTCTTTCGGTCTAATCCTTCTGCTTCTCTCTCTCTCCCTCTCTCTCCCTCTCTCACTCTCCTGCCTTCTTTTTCTGTCACCTCCTTAGAAAGCAGTGGTAAATCAAGGTGGCACTTCATCTTTAAAAGCAACATGATGGTCAATTAGAGAAATCTGGTCCTAATTTGTGGTAGATGGCTATCAGAGATTTTGGATGGAAGTGCTACTTGTTAATAAAGAAAGAAAAAGCAGAGCTGCGCTTCGTTTCTCTTTGTTCCCTCCTTTTGTTTTCGTTTGATTTTTTTGATTTTGATTTTGGCCTTCTGTCCGCTTGCGTTTAAAATAGTTTTCTTTTCCCTTCATTTCTTCTCTGGTCAATGCAAGATCTCAGTTTCAGAGAAGAATCTTTATTATATGTCATGAGGTTGGGAGAGGGTGTTTCTTCATACTGTTCATGTATGAGTCTTGCTTTCTGGCATATTGGCAGCGGATCCTGGTGTATAGGATAATTCGTTCTCTCCACACACCCATTTTGTGGTCTAAACTGCCTCCTCACCACAGGAGGACTGTTGTATATGTGTTTAACTGGAGGTGTGCGTGAAAAAGAACATGATTTCTTTCCCTTTCGCGGTGCCTGGCTGTGGTTTTTGTTTAGTTTGGTTGCTAGCCTACTGTGTCTTTCTCCCCAGCGCGCGCTGGCCATGAAATGGAGCAGAATTGTCAAGGGTTTGGTTGCCCTCGCCTCGCTTTTTATTTCTTTGGCACGACGTATCCATACAGACTGAACACCCCCACCCTTCACTGGGACGAGCTCCTCGGGACAACAGAAGGCTGTAGATATCTCCGTGTGGTCAAACGGTATAGCAAAGTTAAATGATCATCACCAGTACACGTCAACCTACATTTTTATAGGAAGACTTCACCCTTAAAATGACCACTCGTACATCACATGCTAATCCTTGAAGACTTATCCTTGGAGAAATCTGAAATATTTAGATTTTGGTGAAAATGCATGTGTTTGGGAAGTACTTGTCATACGACTAGATAAACAAGACTTGGAGTATACTGAAGACGTTGTGTGAGAGGTTTTTGCAGTGGCCTCCATTTAATTCATCAATGATTTGCTCCGTTGTTTGATTGGAGTCGTGCAAGAAAAACAAAGTTTTCTTCACGAATTCAAGGCAACACTCACTGAGTAACTGATATACAGATGGTCGCTTTCAGGGTGAAGTATTTAAGCAGCATTGTTTTTCTGTGTGTTTAACTTTCTTTTACATAAAAACTGATTAACTGTCAAGGTTTGCCCCCGGCTTTCTGCTGCATCGGCCCCAGGGATTTGAATAAAAGCAGGCTGGCTCACTGAGCGAGGTCAAAGCCCCGGTGGTCGGCAACCGCCCAACCTGTTTAAGTGGCCTAGAACAAGACACAAGACACCTAATCCCCACCGCCTCCAGAGGTGCTACTCTGTAACCCACCCTGACCTTTGACCCTCCTGAGCATGGCAACTACAGTAAAGTATTTTTACAGGGGATAAATGAGGTATCACATCACGAGTAGCTCCCATGCTCCGCGGATGGTAAATGCCTTGCACAGGTGCTAATGGGATGCTACCTCCTAGCCTAGCGCCAACTGCTTCACATCCTATCTCCTCGCCTCGTGCCAAGTAAAAGTAAATCTGGATGCTAAATCCTTGCCCAGTGCGCCGCGCTAACAAGTCCCAATCTCAGCTGATCCCTATTAATACAGCGGGTCATCATCAGCCTAAAAACTATCATCCAGCTGCCCTCTGCGCGGCGCGGTGTTACCGCGGGGTCAGCGCGACGACGGCCCGAGGGAGAGGGAGGAGGAGGAGGAGGAGGAGGAGGAGGAGGAGGATGAGCGAGTTGCTGTGTTCTAACTGTATGTGACACATGTGTGGCTGTTGTTGATTAAAAGTTGTTGTTGTAATTGCGGGGCTTAAAATGCCAGGTGGCGGATGTGTCCTGCTAATCCCCTATCTAATTTCGAGATCCAGGGGTGAAGCCCTTAATCCGAAACACACACACATACGCTCACTCATAGTCTTGCGAACACATATGCGCATATGTACACACACACACACACACACACACACACACCCCTCCCGCTGAGACGCATAATGCACATACACATGTTCTTATTCCTCTCTGTTTATTGTTCCCATACAAAGTTTTGGAATTCCCTTTTTTTTTTTCACAATGTGTTTAAGTATGGGAACACACGTGCGTCACAAGTTTGACCCTCTGATGCACTTTTATCTGTTTGTTTTTCTTGATGAACTGAGCATCTGCGTGCGTCCTTATGGCCGTGTTTACGTAGGACAGCATTATCTGATGACGACGCACGCTGTCGTCATCAACACACAGACACACACACACACGCCCCATATACTTTCATGAAATTCAGTATCTTTCTCTCCTCTCTGTTCTTGCTTTCTGTTTGTCTTTGTTTATTTTTACGACTGTAGCGTTTTTTTTACGGCGTTGTTGCTGCTCTCGGGCCGTATAAAGGTCCACTTGAGCGAGGCGAAAGTGTGACAGTGACAGGGAGATAAGAGGGTTGACTGGCGGCTCCACCCTTTACCTCGCCTCACCCCGGCTCCGCTCTACTGTATGTGGGTCAACCGCACAGTGCACACAGTGGATAGACGTTACAACACGAGGAGGCCTCACTGGGGGTGTTACTGTCCGATGGTTATCTTCCCTTTCTGCTTCTGGCTCACTCTGCATAATTTTTTTCTCAGTTTCATTGAGCTTTTATGTTACTTGTGTCTCAGTTAATCACTTAATAATAGCATACAAGTTATACTTTTGGGTATTATTGTGTTATACCTTTCTTGTCTGAAGGTCTGTATATATAAATAATGTATTTCCACCGTACAGTAGTAGGTTTAATTGTGCCTCCAAAACCTGTTGAGGTTTTTTTCTTTTTCTGACTTTATTTAGCACATCAGACCGTTCCTCTTTCTCTTTTCTTTGTCTTTTCTCTCAGCCCTTCTGCCTCCCAGCGGCAGGTGTGGCGGCCATGTGTTGAAGTACGTGTAGTGGTTTACAGCCCAAGCTAAGAGGGGGAGGAAAGGGAGGAAAGCAGAGAGGGGAGGGGGGGGAGGGAGGAGGAACCGCCTTGCCCCGGGCGCAGGGTCATCTCAGGTGAAATGCCTCTCTGTGCAAGTGGGCGTGGCCTCAAAGAGAAGAGGGAGGAGCCAGAGGAGGAGTCTGTCGACACAACAAGTAGATTTAACGGAGGAGAGATCAGGAAGCCTGTCAATAATCACACTACATTCTTAGCACACAAGAATTGTGTCCTAACATGTATGTAGTTGTATTGTTTATTTAATGTCTGTTAGGATTACAGTGGGAGTAAAGTAAAGTTGCGAGAAAGAAAGAAAGAAGAAAAGAAAGAGGGTGGAAGACGAGGGAGTAACTCCTCCTGGCCTCTGGCTGGATGCAGAAAGAGTTCCTAATAAAGGAGAAATATGCATGCGAGTGATCCATGGAGTGACCGGGACAGCGTGAAGTGTTATGGAGTCCTGGTGACAGCGAGATGTGTGTTCAGACTTCGAGCGCTGAGAAAGGTGCCTCGTCAGGGGACCTCTGTCAGGGGGGGGGAGGGCGTTGAGGAGAAGGTTTCAGAGAGAAGGGAGGAGGGGAAATAAACCGATGGGGTGGGGGTGTTGTGGTGGTTGACGGATGATTTCCCAAGTTCAGATATGAAAAGAGGGCGGAGTAAATGATCGAGAGAGAGAGAGAGAGAGAGAGAAGTGGGGAGGCGGCAAGAGAGGGAAAGAAAGGGAGGCTGCAGAGAGCGAGAGAGAGGAGGGACGTAAGAGAAAGAGCGAGAGCTTCTTTGCAGGGCGGGTTTCCTGAGGTCACAGAACTGAATATCACAGAGGAATGTGGAATGCTGAATCGCTGCCAAGGCAAACACACCGTCCGCGCCGCCGCCGCCGCCCCCAATGGCTGTCAAGGGCTGCTTTATATACACACAAAGACACACAAACAGTCATATATGTGCATGAGCATAGTGCAATCACACAGAATGGCCAATGCACACTGAGATTGTGCACAAACTTGCATGCTCTCAGCACCTGCAGAAGATGTACTTTCTGTAATTGTAGCTGACGGCACAGAACCATGGTGATCAGAGACCAAGTTTAGGTGTCTCTTCACTGCAGTTCCCCTCAGCCAAGATTACTCGACGGGGATATTCTTGCTCTCAAACGTGCGTTGTACTGAGATGTTTTCATTAGTTTGTGTGTGTGTGTAGAAGGAACATTATAATGGACCGTGACAGCATAGCTGAGATGCAGGGAGCTGTAAGTTATTACAGCTGTGACACATGCGCGTGCACACACACACACACACACACATGCTTATAGACGTGTGCGTGTGCAGTTACACGCAGAGAAAATTAGTCATTTACTGCAGGTTGGACAGACGTGTTAAAACACACTCGCACATGCGCTGATCCAGTGACTCATGCGCCGTGCACGCACATGCTAAACCTGCATTTGATGTTTTGTCAAGGACTTAGGTTATATCCGCCGACGGCTAAAAATACATGCAAGCGAAGATGTGGAGGAGAGATCACCTTTTGAAGAATTCCAAAGTATAAATGATGAAAAGAGAGGGAGAGAAAGCGCTCATCCGAGGGCCAAGAAACGCTTCCCACTTGTCCTCCACGTTCATAGCAAAGTCAAAACGAGAACCATTTTGGACACGTGCGTTCGATTGAACCACGAGACAGTCGGGACAGGTTCAACAGGATGGAGGCTGCAACGCAGAAGAAGATGCACAGCGAGCCGAGAGGGAGGAGACAGGAATGTGCTAAATGTGTCCGAGAGATGTACTTGTGTGCGCCTGCTCACAAAAGCGAACAAGACAAATTGCTACCTCTCTATCCGTGGTTGTTTTTCTAGCTGTTGTAAATTTAGAGACTCCAGCGTGTATCCCACCCTTTTCCGTGTGTGTGTGTGTGTGTGTGTGTGTGTGTGTGTGTCTGTGCAGGGATACGTGTCTCTTTCTCCTCCTCCGCCACCCTCCCTCTGTCTCGGAGCATGCCAGGGTCAGAGGTCAAAACAACTGAGCCACTCCGTCGGTCTTTGATGCGGTTCGCCACACAGATGCACACACACACACACACACACACACACACACAAACCAAGGTCAAGTCAAGACAAACAGCACTCACACTTGAGGCCTTGTGCCTCCGTTTGCTCTCTCTCAAGGCGCTGACAGCCAAGGCGAAAAACAAGGCCGGGGCTTTTTTGGCTGGACGGGTCTCTGCACTTTGATGTCTCTCCTGTTTGCCACGTTGCACGTTAGTGGGCTTTGACAACAGTCCTCAGGCGCAGGGGGGGCATGTGTGTGACATGGGACAATGTGTTGTATCTACATGTAAAGAAGGACACAGCGTGTGGGGGAAAAAACATTGACTTCATTGGCTTCATTGGCAAGAGAGCACACATTGGAACAGCCTAGCGTGGACATTTTTGTATTTTTTTATCTATATGTTTTTTTACTTTATTTAGAATAATAAAGTGTGTTATAATTTCTTGTAAGAATGTTTGTTTTGCATTTAAAAAATACAATGTTGGCCTAATAGAAAAATAAACAAAATCGACAAAGATTATTAGGATTAATATAATGAATTAATGTAATAAATATGCAATGAATTCATACTGTATAGGGTTTATTAAATAAACCCTTAATCCACCACTTTAGGTGTAAAAAGAAAAGAAACCCCCCTTATGCTCATTAAACCTACCAGACTTTTATCTCGCTGCTTGTAAAACACATTTCATTCAAACTTTTAAATCATCTCTTGTATCTAATATGGTGAAGATTCAGCAACTGGATTTGCAAACACCCGCCTCAAATGTGTTTCTGCTGAGATGAAATACCTCAAAGTTGACTCGCATTTTTCCCCCGGTTTGGAAACCATTTGCCACATTATTTAAATATTTCTTTTGATTTATAAATGATACCGGAAATGCGCAATGCACATAGTATCATGGTTGTTTTAGTGAGCGTGAGGAAGCGTGCTCTTGTATCTGAACACGATGTGTCTCACTAAATAGAAACGTCAAAGTGTTTGATCGGTAGAGCGGTTATATAGACTCAGATGTTCGAGCAGACCACATCCCGGGGATCTGTCACTCGAGATCTGCAACCAGACTACTGTACAAAATGTTATCACTATAATTATTCGAAAAATGTAAAATGTCGAAGATTCAATTTGTAAATTGGCAACATTTTGCTCTACAAGCGAACCTTCCTGCCAGAATGAATGCTCAGTCGTTCTCCTGGAAGTCGGCAGGTCCTGTGTGCTTTTGTTCACACCGCAGCCGTTTAAATGAGCTCATTCAGTTTGCCCGAGTGTTTGTATGCACACACATGTATTTGTTTATGCGGTCGCTCGCACATGCACAGTGTGTGTTTTTCATTCGGCCCGCACACTGTCATCTCCCTCCTCCTCCTCCTCTCTCCGTCCCTCTGTTCTCTCCCTTCCTCCCTCGCTCCCTCTCTCCTAGTTGTGCAGTGGGGAGAGGCGGGCCTGGAGTCAAAAGTGCAAGTGTGCCGCTTGGCCGATGAGTCACAGAGAGAGCTCCCCCCACTGTTTGTAAATATGTGGTTGCCCTAATTGAACGCAGCTCCAGTTCCCAACAACTTTAATTTCTTCTTTTCCGTGTGTGTGTGTGTGTGTGTGTGAGCAACGGCCACAGCTGGAGCAGCAGGAGACACATGGCACTGATACACAAGGCTGTGCAAAAGAAAGCAGAGGTCCACTGGCACACGCACACACCTGGGATCCAATGGTTATTGTGGGGAGAAGGATGTCGCATATCTTTCTGCTTCTTTGTTTCTCACACTTTCTCCCACACACACACACACACACACCGTGATTTTAACATCTCTCCATAATTACAGGCTGTTAGATCCCAGTCTAAAGGCTGTGGTTTGGCTGGCCCTCCTTTCCCTCCATTAAGACACTAAGCAGCGTGTGTCACTCGGCACTTGGACGGCTCCTCTCCAGAGGTGGCAGCAGGGGCCCAATAAATGTTGCCTCTCACACACACACACACACACATAGAGGTGTTAGTGAGGGACAAGTACATGTTTCCCCCAGGGCTCTGACTGAAGGGCAATGGCATCGCTACTGCTACTCGCAACTTATCTCCGTCCCATGCATTCAGAAAGCGTCAAAGAAGTTGAGCTCATTTAATGCAGATTTCACTAAAATCTGCATTAAATGCCCTAAGATATGGATTCCATACCATCCTAATTCATTTCCCTCATTAAAAGTGGAAAATCCTCGCTGTTTGTGGAGATAAACCTTTAAAACGTCTGGTGACTTCTAAATGTGACTCTTCCATAAACCCTATTTACAGATAAGCAGCACCACATCTGCAAGCTATTTTGACCTTTTTCACCTCAAACATGCCCTCAATTAATCTGCCTATTTTCTCTCCCCTTACCATCCCAACACAGACTTTTCAATTTCACGTCTAGGTCCTTAAATAGTTGTACTAATTAGATTATGTCCTCCTTCACAAGCCCAGAAGCACCTTCTACAGAATTAGACTTTATTTTAACCTATTTTTACTTTGCTACCTGTTTTTTTTAATGACTTTAATGATCCGTGAGCCTCTCGGTAAACAAGCAAGATTCTCCCCAGATTTAAGCTCATTGACGTCAGCCCGTGGAAATCTAGAAGGTGGATCCTATATAATTTCTACCAAGGCACCCTGATATTTAAACTTTGGCTCCGGTGGCAACCGAGTGCTTATGGAAATGTAGTAGCTTTACCTTTCCCGAGTGAACTGTGAAATCATGGTTGTGCTTTCCCTGTTACCCGCATTTTTAAGCGAGAGGGAATTCAAGTTCCATCCCTCTTGAACGGACTATATCTCGCCGAAACAACCACATGAAACACTCTGGAAGATGTCTTTCAGAACAATGACATGTTCAGCTCATCCACACATACTGCGTACGCACATTCTGACTTCCTGACCCCACATGACCGTCACCTGCGGCTCCATGACACGTTCAGCTCCGGCAGTGGTCTGATCTCCCTTGACCTACCAGCGTCTACGTGGCAGAGCCATATTAGCGTTAGACCCTCTGGCCCGGCCCGGCGCTGGTAATGGCTGATTAATCGAGTGGTGACAGCATCACAGCTCCCCTCGGTCCCAAAGCAGCTTAGCCTCTCCGGGGCACAGCCAGAACACCCTGTGTGTGTGTGTGTGTGTGTGTGTTGCACATGTGTTTGTGTACGGGAGAGAGTGAGCTGTACTTGCTGTACGTCACTGATCGGGGGGCGGGCCTTGTGCTTCAGCCTGCGATATGATTAGCGGCACGTGATGGAAAAGGCAATATGGTCAAAAGTGTTGGTGACTTGGGGAGACAGATGCAGCTGTGCAGACGACAAACACAGTTCAAATCCACTCGGGGATTACAAATCCACTTATGGCGGGTCAACTGGACTGGTCAGCTGCAGATCCACGCTCTGATCCCGCTGCCCTTCCACACGGCTTCACTTTGCACGTTTGAAAGACCTCATCTGAGCGCGATGCATTCCCTGTTGCAGTCGCAGCGCAGGAGGCGTGTGTGTACAGTATATGAAGGGTAACACACACACACACACATGTTGACATGCATGATGGCCGTCCTGGTTTGATGCCAAGGCCTTGCTGTCTGTTGAGTCTCAGAACTGCTTAAAGGGGCAGTTCAGCCCCAAAACTAAAATACTCGTACGTGCCGTGCTATTTATCCGACTTAATCGTGTTGGTGTGGGTTCGCTGGTTTGGGAGAAATCGGCCTTCTCTCCAATGTAATGGGGTTACACTTCACTCGGCTCGTGGCGCTCAAAGCGCCCCAAAACAACAACGTGTTAAATAGTCAACATCAATGTCTCTCTCCAGAAGCCATGACCCATGAAACCAAAAGCTCTGTCAGGAAACTGCTCACGACCAGGTTTTTCGGTTTAAAGTTGTGAGGCTGAACAGTTGTGAGGCTGAATAGAAGCGGCGAGGAGCGAAAGGAGTACGTCGTCTGAATGAGTAATGACACATATGATATTGACTTTAATCACATCTGTTTATGTGATTTCATCTCCCTCCGTTCCCATTGGACCTCCCCTAGTTCTTGGAATGGGCCGCAGCCTGGCCTGCCAAAAATAATCTCTTGTTTGCTGCTATTTACTTAAATCTGTCAAAGAGGCACTGTCGGAGCTCCATGCTGTTATGGCTCTCTGCTTTCCTTTTTTTTGTTGCTCTGTGTGTGTGTGTGTGTGTGTCTGCAAAGCACACAAGGACACACCAATGTGTGTAATGTTCTATACTGTTCTCTCAGTTGTGTGTGAGAGTCAGATGTATCCAGGCATCCCTCGCCAGAGGATACTCTCACTCTCTCTCTCTTTCTCTCTCTCTCTCTCTCTCTCTCTCTCTCTCTAACACACACACACACACAGGCTCAGACACACTTGTTGCCAGAGCCAGCCAGTTAGAGAGTGTGAGACGCCTCAATATCTCTCAGTGAGTAGAAAACCTGGCAGAGGCGCCGGGTTCATCTCAACGTCTCTCTGTGTGAGACCAGAGGCCTGTGAAAAAAAAAAAAAGTGAAGAAGTGTCAGACAGGGGTGTTGGGGGAGGAGGGCGGGGGGGTTTGTGTGGTTTGGATGTTTGCCTTTGTCAGATGAGCGATGTCATTTCCCCTCCTTCTTTATGAAAGACGAGGGAGGGGGAAGAGTGAATGGTCAAAGAGCAAGGGAGGTGAGAGGATGCCAGGCAGACGTCAGCTCACACCTTGCCTCCCTTTTTCCTTGCATCTCGTACACTTTCTTCATTCTCTGTCCCTCTTCATCATTTCTCCTTCTTCTTCTTCTTCTTCTTCTTCTTCTTCTCTCTCTCCGACTCTCAATCGTCTTTTCTCTTCCACTTTGAGGTCTGGAGGCATCACAGACCTCTCCCAGCTGGAGCGGGGTCTGAAAGCATCCAGGGATATATCAGTTATTATTAAACCTGCTCTCCAATTGCCAAATACCTCATCACTCATGTGCACACACACACACACACACACACACACACACACACACACACACAGACGCCACCTGGCAGAGTGAAGCAACCGCTTTTCTCACAGAATAGACATAAAAAAAAAGAGAAGAAGAACCAAAAAAATGAAAATACCCTTCTGATTAGAAGTTGAGAGGATTGTCGTAAATCTTCCCCCCGTGTGAAGGCAAAATGGTAAACACATGTCGGAGCTGTCCGCTCGCAGTGCAAAGCTCGCAGAGCGCCGCTTTGACAGTTGTCTGCGTTACAATAACGATTCCACCGCACCCAGCGGCCCGCAATCCTTATCCAAACTCGTTAAACGCCAATTCTCGCTGCTCTTTGATGATGGTGTTGTACAACACTTGTAGCGCTGTAGTAACTGACATCTCACGCCGCTGTCAGAAACAGCATCGAAATTCACGGAACTGCACGTGGAGCGCTTGATTTACGAGAAAGTGCCCTTTCGAATTGTTATGCCGTTGAGGGAAGATTAATAAAACCACAGATGTTCTTATATGAAACAATAACTCAAATACATCATTTTGAAATGTTTTAATTCAACCCAGATCGGTGTGTCATAACCCTTCTTGGTTACAGACGGCTTCCACCTCGTCCCTCCACCTTCTGTGGTTGTGTCTCTGAACACACGAGACAGGAGCGCTTATTTTCCTCTCCTTAGAAGAACACATCCGCCATGTTTTTTTCCTTCTCTCTCTCTCGGACAGGATGAAAAACAACTTCCACGGAACAAGATAACACGTCCGTCGCACCGGACTTGAAGCCAAAGTGTATTTTCTCGCCGTTATTTCATGGTGTCCGTCACCTGTTTATCACTCGACACCTGCAGGAAGTAACGGAGCGTGTCTTCTTTAACTAATTAGGTCTTTGTGTGTCAGTTTATCACTACATTTGAAGCTCTGTTCCACACCGTAAAAACTTCACTTGAAACACACTCCACAAAATAAAAACGGGCTAAAAGGGCTGAGTTTGAACAAATAAGAACTAACTTGTGAATCCTTCAAGTGTGACCAATGGAGCCTTGGAGTTGCATTTTTAAAACCGTTATCCATGTTTTTTTCTGATCCAAAATGCTTCCACACATCTCTGGTGTTTCGGTATTCGGATTGGGCCACTTGACTACTACCAACGGTTGAACTTGAACTTAAGCCTGAACCTGAACCAGAGCTTGAACTGGTCAAAGCCGGCCGGCAATCTCCCCCTCCCCCCCATTACTTGTCGTCCTCCTTCTTCTCTTTCTCTCACACACCCTGTCCCCCTCTCTCAGTGTTGGGATTAAGGAGCGGTGGTGGCATCAAAGGCCTGTCACCACAAGACTTAATGGAGCATCACACGTGGGCATTCACACACTCACACACACACACTGACAGACAGACATGAGAGCCAGGCCCTGCAACTGGAGATGGGGGCATTTGGAGATTTGGGATGGGGGTCTTAACAGCATAGAAAGCAAAGAGAGAATGTTACAGAACGGGTTAAAGGGCAGGCTAAGGAAAGCATGTGTGAAAACGAAATGTTACAGTGCGATTTT
Source organism: Taurulus bubalis (assembly GCF_910589615.1). Taxonomy (NCBI): domain Eukaryota; kingdom Metazoa; phylum Chordata; class Actinopteri; order Perciformes; family Cottidae; genus Taurulus; species Taurulus bubalis. Next base: position 25,837,012 of record NC_136594.1, on the reverse strand, counting down.
GAATAAATCCATGTGTGTGAGCATGCATTGGGGGGAAAACAATAAGCTGGAGCTGAGAGAGGTTGTGTTCCGAGGTCAAACCCTTCAAGAGGACATGGGGGAAGTGTGTAGCCGTGAGAGAGGCACTTGTTCAACATACAGTAAAGCCTAATGTCATGCTTACTCCTGCTTCAAACAGAAAGCCAGCGTTCTCACTGGAGGGAAAATGTAAACTCTTATCAGACACACACACACACACACACACACACACAGCCGCAGCAGGCAGCCATGCGTTATACACATACAATACACACACAATGACATGCACCTTCCTGAAATACACGCACGCATACCGAGCGCTGGGTTAACAGGGTACAGTTCCTGTTGCTTCCCCGATCAAACAATGGCAGCTCTATTACAGGTCTGACGAGTCAGACTGTGCCAAGAGAGAGAGAGAGAGAGGGAGACGTTAAAAAAGGAGAAGGAAAGCGAGCAGACAGAGAGATAGAAGGGGCAGCAGGCTGAAGAAAAGCAGTCAACAAAACAGGCTTGGCAGTAAAGAGAGAGAGAGAGAGAGAGAGAGGGATCCTCTTACATACAGGACATGCGGTAGAGTCCTCCAGGGTTTTGTCTCCACACAAAACACAAACTGTGTTTCATTACCTGAATCCAAACCGCCACCTGCGAGGAGGACTGAAGATGTGCGTGTCGTTTTTTAATTGCGCGTCTGTTGCGTGCATGAGCACGTGCGGGTTTGTGTGCTCGTCTCACGGACGAGTCCACGAGTCGGTGTGTGTTTCGGTGTTGCTGCTCTACAGCGAGCCGTACATCAGGAAGTGGCCGTGTTTCACACCAGCGTGTACAGAGTCCCCTGTAAGGACGCAACCTCTGCTTCGGGAACAAGCCGCCCCAGTGTTTCTCCTCCTCCTTCTCCTTCTGCACATCCTGTCGAGCACGTCTCTCCAGGAAACGCTTCTCCTCCCTTCCTTCCTCCCTCCCTCCCTCCTTCACTGCTGTCTGGGCCCTTTATCGCTCCTCTGCCTCCTTCCTCTTTCTATCTATCTGCGAGGATGAAAGAGTCTGCGAGGGAGTGTGTGTGTGTGAGGGAGCATTCCCTACTATCTGCATGACTGTCTGTGTGTGTCTGTGTGTGTGCACCTATATATCTCTGGGTGTACATGGGTCTTTGTCTGTGCAAGTGTTGTCTTTGTGTATGTGATTAAAATTCAGTTGACTCTAGCGAGCTCGCTGTGTGAGGGCTCCTATTGAGTCAGAGCAGGTGGGCTCCTGCTACTACAGTCCTGCTAATCACTCCTTCCTCTGGGTGACTGACTGGGTCAGGCAAAGGGCAGCCGGCATACAGACAGCCCACTGTTAATGCTAGATAGAGTGAGGAGAAGTCAATGGATGATGAGGCACCTTGTGTACTTGTTATTGAAAGGCTCGGGCCGGGGACTTTGTTCAGTGGGGCTTTGGCTGATTTAAAAAAGAAGCACAGAGGGGAGTTTTAATTTACAATATACTTTACAATAACTCACATTCACCCATGAAAAGAGACAGATAGCTGCAGAGCTGTCAGGTGAACAGACCAGCGAAGCCTCCATCACTGAATAAGACTAAAAGACCAGAGGACGGAAAGCCAGAGCCGACCGGACACCGCTATGGTAACGTTTATGGTCTGTTTGACTCTAAATGGAGCGTACTTTACGAAATAACATCACGCTGTATTGAAGAAGACTTGAAACCAGAGATTGAGACATAAACTCATGTTTACAATGTTTACTGAGGTAATAAATCAAGTGAGAAGTCGAGTCATGTTCTCATAGTCTTCTATACAACCTGACTTCTTTTTGCAACCAGAGGAGTCGCCATTAGAGAGAATGCAAGTTTAAGGACACTTTTCAGACCCGTCTTGAGGAACAAAAGAGCTCTGACAATCCCATTGGATGAGAAGGGTAGCGGTAGCTTAGCTAGCATGGAGCCCATCATGTCAGGAGGATGCCGTGTGCGTTACTCATCACTACCAAGGAACATTAACAAGGTGTGTTTTCTCATCACAATCTTGTCTTGTGCCAGTCGGTGTCACTTTCAATGCCAGTTTGCCAGCCAAACTGTTTTTCAGACTTAATTAAAGCTCAAGAGCTGCCGGTCTTGATAAAGTCCCGACATTTTCAAGATGGGGATTCAGTGAACAGTATGACTACTGTACTGGCCACAGGTCAGATAAGCGGGTCGGGTCGCTGATAGTCGGCAGACTGACTACATCAGATTGCTGGTCTCTCAGTCGGGAGTTCTGCGGTTTTCTCAGATATCAGGATAGTTTTTTTTAGGCTGCAGTGTTTTATGAAGGCACCGTCACAGTCAGGTATTTATGGTTTATGTCTCTTCTGCTGATCCCAAAGAGGAGAGACATGTACTTTAAACATGCTGTTAAAACATAATCTGGGTTATCACAGCTGGATTTCTGTGAGGGAAACCTGATGTGTTTGGCCATTACGTTGTGAAAGTCTAACTCTAACAGCAGCGTGGAGGAATGAAAGGAGAGAAGATCACTCCTAATGGTGTGTCTACGTATCTAAATGACTAAATTCAAAGACTGAATGCAACTGAAAGGGACACTAAAATAAATCTCAATAAGTGGCCTTCCACAACCAAACAGTTGCCTACGTGGTGAATAAAACACATTTTCACAGGAAGGGAACCCGTACCGTATGTATATTATATTCCATTTCTGCCACTAGATCCCCCTCAAAGCTACACACTGTTCCGCTTAACCTGAGACGAGTCCACCAGACGTGACATCAAGGCGCAGAGCAGACAGAGACGCAGCAGCGGCCCACGAGGCTTTTGATGGGAAGAGGGGGGAGAACGAGTGAGAACGGGAGAGAAGCTGCATTTACTTTTGTCCTTGATCAGTCAGAGGTCTGAATACGTGTGTAGGAGTTCTGAGGCTGCTGAATAGCGCGTGTGGTTGCGAGCACTTATGTGGGTTTTTTTGTGGGCAAGTGCTTCTTTGTGTCTCTTTCTGTCATCTCTCAACCTTTCGTGTGTCTTTCCTCATTCCCTTTTATCGGTGAAGGTAAACGGTGAAAAAGCCTGCGTACTGATGCCCCCAGAACTTGTTTTATTTCCTCTCAAGTCAGTCTACAAGTGCGTGCATGTATTCTAGACAGACCTACTGAAAAAGCACCTAGTGTTTGGAGAAATATTTTAGAATTTGAGTTAAAAACAACTCAAATCACCTCCTGTGTGACTTATAACGCATCTTTAGATAATGGAGTATGAAAACAGTGCTCAAGTGGAGGCTTGAGGTACGATGTTGGTGCATCCAGGACTGAAGTATCCAGCTATATATGTTCATCCTGGACTGCTGCCCATGGCTCATTTCCTGGCCTGTATCCAGTCCAAACTCCAGATACACCAATCAGACTGGTTGGAGCATTAGCAGTGAAAGGAGATCACCTCTAATCTCATGGTTTGAAAAAAAAGTTACATTAAGTATTGAGAGCAGCGGCGTATTATTACAGATTCCTTGGCTAGCAACCAAGACTTTCTTTAATCTGGCAGGGATTGCAGTGCTTTTTCTTTTCTTTTTTTGTGCATGTCCCACTGGTGCAGAAAGTACATAGCGTTCATTGTGTCTTTTTCTGTCTGGGTGAGGAGGGGAGCATTGGTGTGTGCACAAACCAGAGAGCGAGTACCTTTCCTCAAAAAAAAAAAAAAAGCCTGCCTAAGTATGTTGTAAAGCGGAGATGAAAGTCAGTGTGTTAAATAGAAATCCACCTCCTGTTTCTTCCCCCCCCTACTTCCCTCCATCCATCTCCTCCTCCTTTTCTCCAGCAGTGGTATTTTTTATATATTTTTCCCTTTCTCCCCGTCAGGCTTAATGCCTGCTTACAGCTCCATTTAGGCTGCATGCGTGGAAATTGGGTAGGGGATCTTGTGGGTTTTGTGTCCTTGGAGATAACCAGTGTGTGGGAGGTGACAAAGGTAGCGTAAGCCGTTTGAGTGTGTGTGTGTGTGTGTGTGTGTGTGTGTGTGTGTGTGTGTGTGTGAGTGTGAGAGAGTCTGCTTTAAGTGCAGGAATAGATCTCTGACAAACGGGAGTGCGGAGGGGTACGCGTCTGTCAGTGTTGTTTGAAAAGCCAGAGGAGCGTTAATCTGAGCCAGTCACTCCACCTCGTGTTTGATCAGCTCGCCGTCTCCGCTGCGCTCCACTTGGGAGTAGTCGGTCCGCTCCTTAGCGGAGCGTACGAGCGCGGTGGCTTTCACCGTGCTGCACACGAGCAGAATGACAATCAAAGCTGCAGAGTTGAAAAAAAGGATAATCCATGATGCAATAAATTGCACCATGGGCACCAATATTGCAAAATCATTCTGCAGTGATTTTGAGGCAGAAGTGCTTTTCTTGTTACTTGCTTGAGGCATTTGGCAGTTCGGCCTTTAGACAATGTATTGCTGTTTGTAGTAAATCACCTGTTTTGTGTTCCTATCGTTCTCAAAACATCGTCATAGTATTGAACCATGGAGACCAAACGCATGAGACCCAATGTCTCTTCCTTTCCTCCCTCCTCTTCCACACTCTTTCTCTCCTCTGTTTGTCTCCATCCTGCAGCTTAAAGCTCTTACGACTTTGCTCTTTCTATCCCAGCGATGATCAGCTTGGCCCCCGTCATCAGCGCCACCGTTGTCGTCGTCATGGTCCCTATATCCCCACTACTTCAGCCAGTAATCCTCTCTAAACAATCCCTCACAGCCCCGATTCACCATTAGCTCGTCAATAAGCCTAAATAATCACTATTGGTTATTAAGGAGCCAAAGCGGGAGGATCTGCGGCCGCTAACCCAACCCGAGAGCTAATAATAAGGCCTCACTGGGCCTAGCGCCCCAGGCTGAGCGGCATGCTTTCTGGCTGAGCGTTGACCAGCAGCCGGCCAAAGCCAAAACAGTCTGACGCTTATTGATTGCGCACATTGATCGGAGCGCGTCAGGGAGTGAGCCCCATTGTCGGAGTGAACTCTAAACGCAGCATGTCACAAACTTTATGTTTTCACATTGACCCCCCCCCCCCCCTCCCCTCCCTCCCTCCTCCTCCCGGCTCTCTTTCAGCTCACTTTCTCTCAAGAGAGAGACAATCAGCGAGGGCGTCAGTAGTTTCACCGCAAGGCCCCCGAGTGGATTACATCACCGCCTCTGTTAACGACGCTGTCTGTCACGAGTCGTCAGCATGTTGTTGACTTCATACCGTGCTCTGCTAGACTTTATTGTAATATCAGAACCAGTTGTAACCAGTCACAGCGAGCCACAGGCCACCTTGTTATAGCAAGACCTTCCACTCAGTGAGGTACACTGTATTTTCATTATTTCCTTGTTTTTTCTTTCTTGCTCTGCGATATACAAAATGAGCAGTCAGTCCCATACAGGACACATCTGCAGGATTGTGTAACAGGATGTGGAGTTTAGTAACCTATCTATCTATATATATATACCATGGGACACGCATACTGGATTCTCATCCCCTCTGCTGCCAGAATCTCCTCCAAAGGCCAGAGGAGAAAGCGAGCGCTGAGCGTTGATATACACAAAGGGAAGTATACACAAAGAAGAAAGAGCATATCGATACCACAAATTAGGTGTAATCATAATTGTTTGCATATAGTGGAAAGTAAGGATAAATGAGCTTGCATGCGTAGGGAGGCTTGAGAAATGTAAATAGAGAGAATGTGAGTGAGGAGAGGAGCTGACAAAGCTGAGCAGTGATTGAGACGGAAAGAGAAGAATTGAGAGAGAGAGAGAGAGAGAGAGAGAGAGAATGATGGAGAGGAGGGAGGATAATTGCAGGAAAGGACGATTATTAGTTCGTCACCATCCCCATCCTGGAGGCTCTCAGACCAAGGCCGTGGATAAGTGAAATCATATGGTCGTCTCAGCGGAGCAGAGAGAGAGGGAGAAAGAGAAAGAGAGAGAGAGTGTTGATGAGCGCAGGTTTTCAATGTAACTTTCCTTCGTCGGCGCTCATTAAAACAGCCAACTCGTTTATGCTATGGCCCATATGGCTCTGCGGGTGTGTTCACTTCCCTCTGATGCACATCTCTTTATCTGCAGATTTTTTTTACCGCACTCGTTTGTTTTGTTATCGAGCGCAACGGAGTGGCTGCGTGTGTGAAGCAGTAATGTGCCCGTGAAATCATTGGTAATAAAGTTTGCACGGCGGCACGGAGCCAGGGCAAAGCCACAAGCTTACCGGCCTGATCAGGACGGTGAGCTTAAAAACTTCACTTAAAAAAGAAGAAAATAAACGGGGATCACTGCTTTAAACCTGCAACTGACACATGACTTCAGACCACGGGGCACTTTTAAACAGCCAGTCGTGGAGCACTGGTGATGTTTCCGTCAGGATTTGGGTGTGGAGAGAAGAAATGGAGCCATGAGCTTAAAGGACATTCATTCATTCATGTTGGCATGCATTTGTTTTCGGTTCCATTTCATCGGTTCTCTTTCATCAGGTGTCTTTTCTCGTCAAAGAAAGACCAGATGACTGGTTTGTTTTTTTAAAGTTCTTATCATAGGAAATAGTGTGTGGCGAGTGATGAACTGCAGACTTTGTCACGGTATTGACCATAAGATATTGTACTAAAATTAGATACAGTATCAAAACCAACAACATGCAGAAGTGGAAATGACTCGTCCCGCTTTTATTGAGCTTTGTGGTTTGTCACAGTTCTTTGCCGCCATAAAACATTTTGCATGATGGAAAACATACCAAACACAACAAACTACTGTTCGGGGTTAGCTGTTAGCTGTTAGCTGTTTACGAGATGGGCGGTCCATCCTGACTTGGGACAAATCTTCTCCCAGTGGGGATAACATTACATGAACAAAAAGAACAGAATAAATATCTAAGGAAGGGTTTCATCTCGGTCTCGGCGGATGAATGAAAAACGTGAAATACTGTTTGTTTGGTCTCGACCCTCCAGCCGGTTTGAAGTCTTTCCTTTATCGTGGTCTGCTCTTTGCTCACTGGGAAGCTCCTCGGTTATAAATCGCCAAGCGGAGCCCCACAACCAAAGATAACGCTAATGCACACATGTGAGCTCAAAGCAGTCACTTAGCTGGGATATTTACAGCTTTCTAGAGAAAGCCCTGTCCGAGGGAGACCCCTTGGAAAAACAGAAGAGTCGAATGGCGAAGAGTAACGACGTGTTTGTAAGAGATAGCAGGAAGAGTCCCGGTCTGACTGATCATGTGCTTTTTAATTCAAGGCAATGGCCTGGGGGAGCGTGTCACACACCTGAGAGATGTCCAGTCCAGGCGCTGTCTTGTGACCTTCATTCATGTGTGGAGCAGATTGAGCGCCTTCTGACATATTTTTTTTTAAACAAATGTGATTTCATTCCTACTCGCAAGTATTTCCTGTGCAGCCGCAGCTCCAGAATGTTCCTTATTCTGGAGAACATGGACATTGTGGTTCATTTGGACTCAATCCAACATCTGCTGCTGCCAAAAAGCACCAAATGTTTCCCCACTATTTTAGGAAAACAGTGATGGAGCTTTATATTTATAGTATATAAAAGTATATATCATGTATCAGTAGTCTGGTTGCACCAGGATAATTATGGGGGAAACACAAATAAAACAGAACTACATTGTGAAAACATCATTTCGCGATATAGTCAAAGTTTTCTTTGCTGCAACACAGAGAAAGCCCATCAAGTCCTTCTTTATTACAGAGCTCCTTACTAAGTTTACTGTAATGCTCATCTTAATTGTGGGTGAAGAACATGATTAAGTTTTATTTCCACAAATGAACTGCTGGTAAAAGTTTTAACCAGTCGCCCCGCTCGCAGCTAAAGCCTGCCACACTGCTGCTGGCATGAATCTGGCAACTTTTCCACATGAATTTCAGTCACAAGACATTCAAGGCCTGTGGTCATCTCACACCTCCCCACAGCCATCTCTCTGTCTGTCTGCCTGCCTGTCTCTCTGCCTGTCCCTGTCCTGTCCTCAGCCAACCCTAAACAGCTTTATGTGCGGGTTTGGTGGTTTTGGGAGCTGCTTTGCTCGACATCAATCCAAGCCGGACAAGTGAAAATGCCTTAAAGCGACTGAAATCCCCCCAAAAGCTGATAGCGCAGGGATAGTACAGGCTTATGTGATCCAGCGGGATCTAGAGGGAGTTAGAGAGAGAGAGAGAGAGGGGAAGGGAAGGGAGAGAGAGAGAGAGGGAGAGATATGAGTAGAACACTGTAGATGGAAATGTACATTCATATACAACATATAACAAAAAAAAGTTTCCCAGACATATAAAAATGGCGGCAGGAGTGAGGGAAAGACGGGGAACAAAAGGACAAGAAAGAGTAATAAAGGGTTCGAGACAGAGCGGGTGGCTGTAAGATATGAAGAAATGAAAAGCACATTTTCATTATTTCATCCCGTCACATTGAAGCACCACTCTTTCCCTCCCGCCCCCTCGTTTCCTTCCATCTATCTCCATGTTTATTTTCTTCCCTTCCAACTTGCCTCACTGGTCCATCCATCTCCCCTCCTTCCCTCTCCCCCCCTCCCTCCCTCTCCCCTCCCTCCCTCCCTCCCTCTGTCAGTTAGCTCATGTAAACTTTGCTTTCCCTCATTGTTTTTCCCGGGGAAAGTGCCTCTGCTTTTGATTAAGCCCAGAGCCCTGCTTCAATGCATAACGTCTCCTCCTCCTCAACACACACACACACACACACACACACACACACACACACACACACACACACACACACACACTGTACCAACATCATACATCATTTCTTGCTTTGCTGTTGAGTAGCCGAGTGGCTTAGCTTCTGCAACCAGAGACTGATTGACTGCCTGTTTGTCTCTTTAAAAAAGAAGCCCCCTTGTTTGTTTGTGCCTGTCCATACTGTGTATATACACACACACACACACACACACACACACACACACACACACATGTTGAGAGATGGAGGTATACCCAGTTATCAATGTACAATTATGCATCTAAACGCACACACACAGGTGCTGGTTTGGGCGGTGGACAGCGGCGGCACCTGTCTGCCAGCTGTTTGCCGTCCCTCGGGGTGTTTGAGACGTCTGACTGACGGGTGAGGAGCCCGGGGCCGAGAGCCACAGCGCAGCTGGCCGGGCCCAGATGTAGAGGAGGGACGGGGATCCTGGGAGAGTGTGTGTGTATTTATTATTTTTTTTGGGGTAATAAGTATTGTGAACAGGTGAAATTGACAGGCAACAGCGTGGTTCTCGTTTCCTCTGTGCTTTTGTTTCTGTCATTTCTCTTATTTCTCACTTTTTTTTTGTCATTTTCTCACTACCTCATGCACTTCTGTCCTTCCTCTTCTTCCTCCTCTCTCCCTCTTTCCTCTCACTCCTGCTGTCCTTCCTTCCCTTGTTGCACTCTCTTTCCCCGGTTCCCTCCATCTCCCCTTTTCCACATAAAGCTGTTTTTCATAGAAGCCCATGCAGCCTGGAATAGCATTCCCCCGGGCGCTGCAGGGTGAAACACTAGACTTTTCTGAGCCCCAGCCAAACAGATGCTGGCTCTTGGAGTCCCACCAGAAACAAGCCTTCATGCTCTCTCTCTCTCTCTCTTTTTCTCTCTCTCTCCCTCTCTCTCTCTCTTTTTCTCTCTCTCTCCCTCTCTCTCTCATGCTTTTTGTCTCTCCTCTTCCCTTTTCTGTCCCTGGTTCCTGGTCTTTCTTCCTGGTCTCTCATTCTCCCCACACTTTCTCACACTCTGTCCGACTCTCTGTCAAGGGCAACATCTTTTATCCACCCTACAGTCTACACTACATTTTCCTTCTTGCTGTCTTTCCTTACAATTCTCGACCCACTTCGTCTCTACTCCTTTCTTTTTTTTTATTTTGGCAGAACTTGCTAGCCTGCACCCCCCTCTTCCACCCTCCCCGTATAGCTCCTTCCTCTCCTTTTTTTTTTCTTCTTCTTTCCCCTCTTCTTTCCCCTGTGCCTTTCTTGCTTGCTCAGTCTTTAAATTCGCTTGAACCCAGGGACCCCGTCAGTTACGTAAATGGGTTAAACACAGACACACATGTGCTCACATACTGTATGTACACACACACTCATGCCTTCGCACACAAACCCCTCTTTTCACCACACACACACACACACACACACACTTTGCTATATGGCCAAACTTGGCTTTGCAGCTTTTGGCAGGCGCTCAACTCTCCCCCGGTCTCTACTATCGCTCACTAGCTGATGCAGTGTTTACACGAGCTGCCAGTCACAACCAAATCAAAAGCCTTTCCCTGTGAGCTGAGAACAGTTGGGGGCCGAGGAGGTATGCTGTGAGCGGGTATGTTAATACTGGTTCGACTGTAGCCATTTCGGGGGCTGAATGTGGGCATTTGTGTGAGTGCTGCTGCTCTGCGGCCACTCGACCTCCGTCAAGCTCGCTTTTTGATACGCGTCCTCCTCAGGCTGGAGCTGCGCGATGACTCTTCTCGCTTAAAAAAACAACTATATATACATACATGGCTATATAAGTGGATTCAGCCATGTAATTACTGATGGCTTGATGGATTTCATTATTTATTTCTCGATCATTATTCACCTGGTCCCCACAGCCTTTCATACTCAGCATGAACCCTACGAACCCCGGGGTACGTAAGCCTGTTATAAGGTTATGTAACATATTGTGGTGGCTGCACCAGGCATTACATCACTGGTTAGATTACAACAAGATCAGGTCCACTCACACACCACCCCAGCACACACACACACACACACACACACACACACACACACACACACACACACACAAACACACACGGCTTCCCATTTTATAGCTCTATATACAGTGATCATAATAAACAGTGTTTAGTAATGTTTTGTTTCTTGACTATCAGGTGTGTGTGTGTGTGTGTGTGTGTGTGTGTGTGTGTGTGTGTGTGTGTGTGTGTGTGTGTGTGTGTGTGTGTGTGTGTGTGTGTTTGGAGGCTCTACCTGTATGTGTTGGCAGGCTTTGTGTGTGTGTTTCTTTTCACTGATTTTACTTGATTAGGGTCATAGACTGAAGCTAAGCAAAGCACTATGAATAGGGATTAAAAACCATTCAAAAACCATGGTCCAGTTGTCGTGTGGCCAGTCAGATATTGTGTGTGTGTGTGTGTGTGTCAGCTGGGGTCGAGTACGGGGATGATGTGCGAGGGTGATTGTGGTAAGGAGGTGAATTAGATTTAGAATTAGTGAGGAGACGACGTTAAGCGGGATGGGCTTACAGGCTAAACGCTACGAGGTGGTGGGGGGTGATCCTTATATAAACATGCACACAAACACACACAAACACACACACACACACAGCAGGATCAATCAATAGATAAATGCTTGCTGCTGGTCTCCGCATGGAAAGACTGAGGACTAGAGAAAAAGGATGGGAAGGGGAAAAAGAAATAGGGCAGACAAACAAGGACACACACACACACATATTCAGTGTGTTGTGTGTTAGCGACTTGTGCTCTGTTGGTACACACATGCTTTGTCTGGGATCCAAACTCCAAAAAGACTGTAGGCCTCTGTTGTCTGGCAGAAGCCTCGGAGTCGCCCGCAGGTCGTCTGCCCAGACTGAGTGCTCTTTTTCTGGGGACAGAGAGCGGCGAGGCTGGCAAAAGTTTGTGAGGAGAAGATGTGTGTGTGAATACATTTACCGATCATGAACACAAACCCCGGGGATACTTAGTTTCCCTGTCTTTCTCCCAAGCACTAATTCTCTCTCTCTCACACACACACACACACACACATTGACCCTGTGTGACAGCGCTGCGGCTCCCCCAGTGAGTGCCTATACAACCAGACAGATGGCGGTCCGCTTTGCTGTACATCTACATCCTGATTGGTTTATCTGCTTGTCTGTGTCGGTGCCATCACTTGTTTGTCCGGACTCCAAGCTGTTGGGAGTTCTCCTCGCTCTGAGGGTTACCACTATCGCCATTCGCTGGATTAGCTTGTTGACGTTGTGTGTGCATTGTTATTTTCGTCTTTCCTGTAGAGTGACTCTTTCTCGCGTATGCTAGATTTTTTTTCTGGGGCCATCTGTCCCGTCCTCAAACGGTATATCTTCTCTCTTATTCTAATTACGCATGTGTCGATATGCACGTGTGTGTGTGTGTGTGTGTCATGTTTGAGCATTAGATGCATGCAAAGGCTGTATGGAAGACGTGTAGGAAGCCAGCCATTGGTTTGTGGACTGACGTTGTGAAGCCTCATTCGGCATTTTAGCCATCGCCATATTGTTTTTTGCAAACAGAAGGGTGAACGAAGTACAACCGACGCTGAATAAGACATTTTAAAAGACCAAAAATGTAACGATGAACTTTTATGAACTGAAAAGCCACTGAAAGGATTTAAGGGAGATAACATTTTTTTGTGTGGTGGGACCATCATTTAATAAATGTACATCATGCTGCATTGAAGAAGACTTGAAACCATAAACTCATGTTTACTGAGGAGTAGAATCATTTTCTCATACTTCTATACAACCTGACTTCTATACAACTAGAGGCGTCGCCCCCTGATGACCAATAGAAAGAAAGCACGTTTGAGGCACTTTTCAGACCCGGATGTTGCTGCCTGTATGATCTTGTTCATCCATGTGCGTGAAAGCCTTTTCCAGATCAAGATACTTTGTTTCTTTCTGTATTCATGAGCTCACGTGTTTTTGGGTGATGCATTTAGGAGGAATTTCCTGGTTGAATGTTTTGCTGAGAATCCTCCAGCCAGCTGTTCATGCACAGCCCTGTTTCATGAACTGAATCTCCACACACACACACAGCATTCACCTGTGCTTGTGACAGCTGAATCACAGATCACATCCACACACACGGGCGCGTCCTCGCGGGCGCGTCCGTCGGCGACTGCTGGGTTGACTTGGGGCTCGCCGCGGCGCCTGGCTCCAACTCCCTCACATGACCTCACCCGTCGCCCCTCGCCCCTCTCCCCATCTACCCTCACCCGGCCGTACAATGGACAAAGAGGGCCTCAAGAGTGTGTGTGTGTGTGTAACGATAACCAGCTCTCTTTCATCTCCTACATATATTGTGCGGTCGGAGAGTGCGCACCATGAGCCAGGCTGGTTAAGATGGCAGCTCGGCTCACGCAGGGGCACAAGTTCATCGTCTCCTCTGCCATTTCCCTGCCAACTCCTCTCCTCTCCCTCGCTTCCTCTCTTCCGCCGCCCTCCCACATTCTTCCTGCGTGGCCTTTAATCCTCAGTCTGCGTAGCAACACTCCGACACACCAGCATGCACGCCAACGCGCCGGCTTTCGAACGCACGCGGCCGCCAACACGGACGCACATTGACGAGGCACAAAACGAGCGAACGTCAAACGCTCGTCAACGCTCTGCTTTCATTGGCTCGTACGATCTGACTCCGTGGCTGTGATTGGCCAGTGTGTGTCCACACCCCTGTGTGCACACACAGACACACACATAAGCACATTCAAACACACTGTTTGCTCTACTTCCTGTGTTGAGCTGTCTGGCTGGCATCATCTCCAGTTACAGTGCCAAAGGGTCAAAGGTGACCACCGCTTGGCAGCACTAGCTCCATGTCCTTCCGCTCTTCTGTGTGTGTGTGTGTGTGTGTTGTCAACGTGACAGCGTGACCTCTTTGATCATGTTTGCTCCCCTGGAGTTTTCCTCCATGTATATATTCAATATCATATACACCGCCTTTATATCCTTCACTGTTTTCACTCTGGTTGCCAACAGCTCCTTTCCTCCTCTCCTGCTAGCATCCGTGCTCCTCCTCTTCTTTTGATTCCCCAACACACACCCGCCCACCCGCCTCCCACGGCCCTCTTACTTTCTGCCTCCCACCCTCCCTCTGTCCTCTTGGCACAAACTGACAGGATTGAGTCACTTGGATTGTTCTTACTTCCCAGTGAGACGCATATTGTGTGAGTGTCCGGCCCTGAAGGGAGCAACAGCTTACAACACCTACTGTATGTAACAGCGTGTGTGTAAATGTGTATTGGAATTACTCGTTCGCATTTTTATGTATGAATTCATTCTTATTATATTGAAAAAGTTATATTCCCAACAGAGAATAATTTAGATTATGACTTTTTATGCATTCCCAACAGAACAATTATTTTGCGATGCAGTCAAACGGAAGGATTCTGTCTCTGCTTTCATCGTTGCATTTCTCCCGAGCAAAGAACTTAAGAGATGCTCCGTAATTGGGTCTCTTGCTTTCCAGTGCAGCGCATTCACCCAGCTGACTCACTGACGTATTGTTATGTTCATAAAGGGGCACATTTGCACTGAGTTTTTCATTGAAGTGTTCCTCGGGAGAAAAAGACTTGGCTGCAGGAACAATGTTTGTTATCACTGTTATCTCAGTTGTGCTTTTGGAGGAGTTGGCAACCTTGCTCAGTATCACTTTGTGTGTGTGTGTGTGTGTGTGTGTGTGTGTGTGTGTGTGTGTGTGTGTGTGTTGAGGATGTTTTCTCACTCTTATCGACGTGTCCTTGGCTGTGCATGTGCACCAGCCTTCTATTAGTGTAATTCACTTTCTTTTATGTGACTTGAAAAGAAGTGCAAGGAGATAAATGTGAGGATAAGAGAATAGCACTCTCCACAAATACAATGTAAAGATAGGGAAGGGTGTGTGCAGAAAGCAGGGGGTCAACACGTAATTTGTTTTTTTAACTGAAATGAATAATGTGTCGTAAAGCAGGTAGATGAAAACGGATAAAGAGACACGTGAAGTGGGATACAGAAAGAAAGAGGAATAGAGACAAAGACGGTTCCAGCGTTAGAACATGGGAGAGGCTTACCTTAAAGCACCCCTCTGCTGGCCAGACAGGAAGTGTGTGTAACAGCCTCAGCACAAAGACCCACAGTGTGTATCTGGGCCAGCAGGAAGAGGGAACCCAGGGAGGAGAAATCCAAGTCTCAACACAGGCCTTCCCTCGCCTCTATATTCAGCTCTGCCCTGCACTTTCTCTGCGACATGTCCAGCTGTCTCTGTCTTAACGGGGCGCTCGGCTCCGGTTGGAAAGCGCCGGGCTTTTTGATTGGAGGCACTTTCATTTGAAGGCGACGGTGTGCACCCTCTGTGCTGGATCTGTGCTATCTAAGCAAAATGCAGCAGGGATAAGCTCCTACTCACATCTCAATAATATTCACGGCTCCATATTTCACTTTGATTTTATTCATGTCGCATCTCTCTCTCTCTCTCACTCCCTCTCCCTCTCTCTTTTCATCTCTTTGTCTCCCTTTTCTCTCCGTTTCTGGCCTGCTTCTCTCGCACAGTCTAGAGAGTGAAGTCTGAGCTAGCTGAGAAGCCTGGCCCAGGGCCTTGTTGCTTTATTTGCATTTCACCATGCTCCCAATGTGCCAGGAAAATGCCACCTGGTGGCGATAACCTCCTACTGCAGCCACGCATTCGACGTGTGCATCATGTGAGAGGCAGTGGCGAGAGCGTGCACGCCGCCTCCCCCCTTTTCCTCCTGTTCCCCTTCTCTTTCCCTTTCCGGCCTTTGTGCAGCTGTATTTATTTGGGCTACGCAGAGACACCGGTCCTTAACGCACTCGGGCCCCCACTCCGGTTGACGCCTTTAAGCTGAGTGGAGATGGAGGTTGACAGGGTAATAATGCTGGTGTCAACACCGCTTACAGGACAGTTATATCAGTATCAGCTCAGCGGGGGGGGACGTTCACACTCTGTTAGGCTGGGTCGTGAACCGTGCTGGGGGCGCCCAGCCTCACACACACACACACACACACATGCAGTGAGCTCCAGCCTCCGCTAATGAAGCAGCTTAACGCACATGAACGCAAAGTGCTCCAACTCACATGCAGCAAATGGAAATTTAGCACAAAATTCAGCGCGTGCACACGTATTCCTGACATGTTCTCTTTAATGCGTCCTCGTGATTCCATGTAAGTGTTACTTTTTAAGTCAAATTCTCCACGCGTTAAAGAGATTTATATATTCAAATGTAATCAACTAAGTCGGGCACACTTCATATCAGAGCCTTGTGTGCTTTCTCTCCCTGACACGTGTCAGCTAGAGGAGTACATTTGTACAAGCGTGTGTTTGCGTGTGTGTGTGTGTGTGTATGTGTGTGTGTGTGTGTGTGAGAGAGGCTGTGTGTCTTCTTGTGTCTGTTTAAGTAGGATTTTGTGCTCCTTGAGCCCTAGCGGTCCTTCAGGACTTTGAGCGGCTGTCCAAAAGCAAGTCTTCTCAGCACGACTCCAAAGCACAGAATCCCATTTACACTCGACTATCCATATTAATTATGAATCAGAGTTCTGTTGCAGGGCCTCCGTCACCGCATTGAATAGCAATGATCACAGCAACCAAATGGGATGCTAACAGGATTGCCTGTCTACACAAATCCTCCTATTTCACCACGAAGTGTCAAAAGGAAATTACAACATGTCAAATATATTTTGGGCTCTTGTTTAGTTTTGCAATGAGTTCCAGGCTTGCTTTTATTTGCCTCTGTGTCTTAGGGTTGACTTCAGCTCACAACATGATTAATGATCTGCTCAGGTAGACGTTACTACACTATATCTTTACATAGCAAGTAGTTCTTTGCTGCTATGCTGGCGCTCCGAACCGTAAATTGCACCTTTAAAAAACTGTATTATAAATGACATGGATATGCTTCAACCAAGAGTGTTAATCAGGTCTGACCCGGTTCATCAATATTCATCACATTACGACACTCTAGTTATTCCATACGTCCAACTTTCCCCTCTTCTGTCACGACAAAAATAATTTTTAATCTTCACTGCTTCATCTTTCAACACGCGTATCCTAAACACGCTGACGAGCTCTTAAATACTGGCAGTGCATTGTTTCACATGCTTTGATTTCAGGAAGCAAGCCATGGCACGAGTGTGGATACTAAGTCCATGACTCATGCTCGGCTCAATGCAGTAAAGTGGCAGAGGAGGGCAACATGAATGAAAATATGTTAAGCCTTGATAAACTGTGTTTTGGGGAGCACCCTTTGAATGAAAAGTAATACAATTAACTCGATCTAATGGCGGGAGTTGACGGTCAAATCTTTCCCCACGTTGCCGTCATTGGGACACACAAGCCGGAGTTAGAACCCAGTGACGAATCCAACATACAGCAGCGAGGGTTTTACACAGGCTTGTGAAACCAGGCCTGATTCACACACACACACACACACACACACACACAGTGGATTCACACATCCTGTACTTAAGTTCATAACTCTCATGGGAAGTCATTTTACACCCTCTGTGTAAGCGTTTGGCTTACTTTAAATGCCACAAGTGAATGAGTTCACCCATGATTATGCGGAATATATGTTTACTTTTAAGCCTTTTCACGAAATTCTGAATTACTTTTATTGCCCTTTTTTTTTTTACCACATACTACATAGTAACGAAGCTCTTAAAGTCGTTGTAATTGCTATACCTTGGGTTTTCATGCGCTCACTCTTGGAATTTCCCAAAATTGATTTTCATAGGCCATTGGGTCGGCTAATTTAATATAATCTGCCTCGTTTTGGGGATTCTACCTCTGGGCCTACAACCTCATAATTAGCCTAGCTTGTATTGTAGCGGCTTGGGAATACCCTGGTGACTTCACCAAGCCAATAACTTTGGAGGAAACGTGTCTGGAGAAACCGTTAAAGGAACCTTAGTTTTCGGAGGCCCCGTGTAACCCACTGTTGGGTCTCGACCCGGTGACGGAGACGCAATGTGCCGTGTGGCGGTGTCACACAGGTCCACAGTAATCTGCACTGAAGGAGCCAAGAGGTGATGGTGGGGTGAGGATAAGAGGATGAATGGAGAGAGGGAAGAACAACGGGAAGGAGTGAACAGGATAAATAAGGAGGGGGGGTGTATGGGCATCCAGCCAGCCATATGCCCTCCACTCTGCACCCCACCCTCCACTCTCACCCCCTCCGCCCATTCCCTGCGAGTTCATGCTATCTCGACCCATAACCCCCCTCCTTTTCCCTCTCTCCCACTTTCTTTTGCTCCCGTTCCCATCCTCCATGCTCCCAGTCTTGTAATCCCCTTCTGCCTCCTCCCTCCATCCTTTCCCATCCTCTCCTCCTCCTCCTCCTCCTTCCTCCCCTCCATCCATCTCTCGCTTTTCTTCCCATCCCTCCCCTCCGTCTCTCAGCATCCCTCTCTCCTGGGTCTCTCTCGCCGTGGTGTGGTGCTGTTGGCAGAGCGTGGGCGCAGGCGGCACACAGACGGGAGCACAGATGGGCAGCAAGCTGCGCAGGGCGGCCAGGCACACCTGCTCCACACACACAAACACACACACACACACACACACACACACACACACAGCCCTACTCTGCCACCTCGCCACACAGCCTGCCTGGCACAGTGGTACAGTGATGCAGGGACACAAACACAAATACACACGAGCATACATACATACTGACATACATTCATTCGTACATCTATACATACATACAAACGTTTGTGCATACAGATAGATTATAGATTATATACTATGCAAACAAGATTTTCTGTACACGCGTAATACCAAATTTCACTTTGGATTTTGTTGACAAGTTTCACTACCAAGTTTATGCTTTCATTTTAAAAAGGTCACAATTTACAGCATTACACACACACACACGCACACACACAACGATAAAGAGTTGCTAACACTGAAACAGAAATATACCCTCAAATGACACAGACTTAAATAATTAAAGTATAAAACGGGAAAAAAAAAACATATATATATATATAAATAAAAAAAATAAAAATAATGAAATAACGTCCAATAAAAGAGCTGAGTGAACATCTGTGTGGGATAGCCGGGGGGATTAGGAGGGTTTGGAACATTTTAAGCGCATTAAGGATTAAAAAAAGGTCAGAATGTTTAGCAACATACCGATAAACCTCTTAAGCGAAACCCAATTGGGAGGCTGTACCGCGTTATCCTGTGTTTTGGGGAGGAGAAGAGCAGAGGAGGAGGAGGGGGGGAGTCGAGTTGACATTTGTTCCAACAAGGAGGGAAATCTCTGTGAACCGGCAGTCTGTGCACATGCGTGTGGCTGCACACATTGCACATATGGACACACGCTGGTTTTGATGGGGCCACAGAGTACATCAGCTCACGGGGTGTGTGTTTTTGTGCATTGATGTCAGGAGTGTGCGTGCTCATACTGCACAGTCGCTCACAAATGACCAGCACTGTTTATGCATCTGTCAAACAGTGGTGTGCCACTGCAAGAACCACTCTTTCAATTCTTTTGACCTTGACTTTTGCTTTGGTGTTCGTCCCATGTTTGTGATCAGCCTTCAGCTCGTATGTTTCCACACTTGGAGAAATGCAATTTTTGGTTTTGTCTGTTACCGTATGGTGCATGTTTGAATGTGTGTTTGTTTTTTTGACAGCTGAGCTTAAGTTCAATGCTTCGCTCCGTCTGCTCGCCACGAGGAGTGACAGACAGGGAAACTCTTGTCTGACCCCTGTCACCGGTCGGTCAACAGCACCATCTTAACAGGTCTCTGAGCCAAAACCTAATCCGCAACTGGTGGATGGATGGTGGCAGGATGGTAACAGTTTGTATTTTTCTGACCCTGGAGATCAACAACAGTACAGCAGGTAATTAGAGGAAAAGAGTAGAGTAGTAAAGAGAATGAATAGAAGATATGGTTGGGCTTGAGAATGAGTAGTTGTGTTGGTTGAGACCAGGGATGGAGGTGCTTATAGAAGTCAGAATGTCACATGAAACCGCCCAAAAAATAAAACGATGAGGAGGAGAATGTGGTGCAGATTGAATTGATGCAGAGGAAAGCCACAGAAATGTGCGCCGGATGTCAGCGGGATGGTATGGGATCGTGAGAGGAAGAGAGCACCCACAGTAGGGGTGGGGGTGTACAGCCCTGTATGTCAAGGCCATGATGACTGGGGTTATGTTGATTGCGGTGAGGGTCGTGAGATTTGCCCCGGAGCCTGCAGGGAAACTCTGTAATCAGCAACCAATGACAGCATCCGTCGCGAAGCTGCAGCCACAAAGAGCCACCACAGTTAAAAGCAGACTCCCAACACAAACCCGCCACCCAGCAAGCCCGGACGTATCAACTTGCCATGTGCTGAGGGGATAACACGTGAGCAAACATTTGCTCGTATTTCTCGCTATACTTGTTAAATTTTGGTTGAGTATCAGCGCTGGTTTGGTCGGCCAACTGCCAACAAAGCGATCCCAGCCTCTTCATCTTACTGGAACTGGATCTCGCTGTCTTCACCAGCCCCTCGTTTACTTTGGCTCGGCAATACAGAGCTAGATTTAGTTGCGCAGAAGCATGACTTTTCAGATTTTCTTTATTCATATCAATAGCTGGAAATGTGCACCTCACTTACTCTTGACCTCAGAATCCTCTCCCTCACTGGAAAGGTGTTTCACGCCAATTTCCCACTGGGGAAAACGAGCGAGAAATTGAGCATGAAGCAAAAATCATAGTTATTGGTATTGTGTTTCCATCTAAACATCTGACTTGAATAATATTTGTACCCACGTTGGCTGGGGAAAGCCAAGTTTCTGCTGTGGACTGTGGCAATATCATTGCCCCAAATCGTTTCATCGAGATTGACTCTACACTGAACCACGTGGAGTCAATCTTGCCAACCCAGTGCCAGGTGGGACCCAAAGTACAAAACCCTCAGATGTGATGGTTCCAGTGGTTAATCACCATTGCCAAACAGTTGGTTATCAAAAATGAAGCACAGCCTTACATGTGCTTCTTGTTTGTATTCGTACATCATTGGGTCAAACAGTGAGCGCTGTTAATCTGTGTGTGTTTCTGTTTTAATACACTGGTGTGAGGGGGCTGCTGGGTAGGCTGAAAGGTTTGAGGTTCGAGATGGGGTGGCTGGCGGTGGAGGTGGAGGGGCATCCAGAGGGGACTGCAGGACTATGATTGGGGTTGCTGAAGGGAGGGCTTTGGGGGTCTGCGGTGGGAAGATAAGGGGTTGGATGTGTGGTTAGGAGGCTGGGGAGGGGGGAGGCTGCTGTTGGAGGCAGCAGCTGGCAAAGCGGTGATAACCAGCAACCAGACCTCCTCTGTCTTGCCACCTTCTCCCTGTCCTCTCCACTTGTCTACACAGCTATACGATGCTCTGTTGGAGTCAACGGTGACACTGATTTCCAATGAATGATGTAGTGCTGCATTGTAAGTGCAGTGTTAGTTGACTAAGCAGCCTGAGCTCAAAAAACTAGAGCCAGATCGGTTGAAAGCTCTGGTTTCTAGCAATGTCATCTTATTGTAGAGTCTTGACGACAGCGAACTCTCTTTCTCTCTCTCTCGGAGAAGATATAATCAACACCTCAAAAGAGTTTAAAATGAAGAAGAAGCCGCCGTGCTGTAAACCAACTTGTGTCCTCCCGTCGTCCGTCCTCTGAGAGCTGATGCGGTTTGGCCGGTTGAGGCCTCGGGGTGATGTTGAGGACAGCTATCCTCTATCAGTGTCACTGCCACTGCGCATGTTCTCCCTGACAGTCTCTTATCTACCGCGAGCCTCGGTTTTCACCCCTTGGTCTATCACACCTCTGCAAACGCAGAGCGTGTTGGGGTCATGGGAGGCCAACAGTACACCATTTAAGAAAACGGTAAGGGCAGGATTTCCAAGTTCAGGGTTTTTCCTAAATGTGATATGTTCACATTGAAAAAAACAATTGTTCTTTGTTATTTAGTAAGATATTAAGTATATGATTCCAAAGTAAGGGACCTCATGGAATTGTAGTCCCCAAATAGAGATAGCAATTCCATGGTGTCAATTACATGGTTCTTCATGGTGTCAATCTGCTATTGTAAGGTCTGAACTTGTTCTTTTAGTTATTGAGATCAACTTTATAGGATGTTGTAACATTTAGCTTGGCACTTAAAACGTCAACTTTTCAACCATCTTCACATAAAACATGAAACATAACTGAGCACCATGCGCCCCTAACTTAGACTGTTTCATCCTAGTGCCGTTGGTATGTTAAAAACTGATTGCGTAACAGCATTGGTAATCCTGAGAAACTAACAAGAGTACCTTAGATTTTTTTTATTATCCAACGGAGAGAAAAAAAACAGCCCAGTGTTGCCAACTTTTTTCCAATGACGGTAGCTAGCAGCAGCAGCTCCAAACGTGAGATCAATCTAGCAAGAAAGTCACACAGTCGGCAACACTGGCAGCCCGTCCCTTCGGGCTTCCCTACAAAGCCGCTGCCCCCGAAATGTCATTATGAACGTAAACAACAAAACATGGCTATTGTTAGTACTCACAGCTGTTGAGCTAGCAGCGTGTGGGAGGCTACATAATGCAGGCAGGTAGACAGACCGGCAGCCTGCCCAATCATTGCATTCGGGTTGGATATTATGTGATATTTGTACCTGGAACCTCCATCTGTGAGCGGACGCTCCCTTGAAGTCTTGTGGAGGTTTGTGGCAGCGAAACGTTCCCTGCAAGTTAGGCATTGGACTCAGATGTCTCTCCAGCATACTGCACGTACAGTATGGGCGCTGTGTGTCTACCCAGTGCATGTAAGGTGTGAGAAATGGGGTGTTTACAATATTGTAGAGCCCTGTGGTGAAATACTACATGATGGCAAAAGGTCCAGTGAAGTCAGGTTGTTTTTCTCAACAGCTTTCATTGGCCATCATATATGTTTACTCTTGAGTGTGTACCTCAGTGTTTGTCCACGTAGGAGTGTGTGTGTGAGAGAGAGAGAGAGAGAGAGAGAGAGAGAGTGTATGTGTGTGTGTGAGTGTTTGAATGTGTCTGGGTGCGTGCGCGTCGGGTGCGCAGCCTCGTATGTTTGGAGTGAGTGCCGTCAGTTAGCTGGAATGTGGCGCTACCGCCAATGCTAAGATGGCTGCCAAGCTCTAAGATGGCTGCCAGGATTACACCCAGCCAGTGAGAGAGACGGGAGAGGAGCGGGAGATTCTGCATGAAAAGAGAGGGGGAAAAAAGAAGCCCTCTTTCATTTTCTGCGCTTTCTTTCTGTCTTTCTTTCTTCCATTCTCGCTCTCGTCCGTCTCGCCCCTCTCTCTCTCTCTCTCTGTGGATAAGCAGTGCCTCGTAGGCAGCGAGACAGGTCTGTTATTGTTTCTGCTCAGTAATCTGTGGCTTAGTGTGGCTGCAAGGCAAGTGCTGCTGGCAGGAGTCTGTGTGCTCTGTTATCACCTACAGCCTGCAGATAAACACCTCCTTTCGCTAGCTTGCTAGCTAGCCGCAGCCTAGCTAGGCCTGAATGGCTGGCGAGTAGCACAACCCCCCCGCCGCCACACCGGGCCCGGAAAGGGAGCGCGCTCTTTCTCACCGACCCGTGTCACGTGGTCACAAATACAGAGGAAGCACAAACCAACCGCCCGGCCTGTGTTGCATATCCATAAACATACATGCGTACACACGTTGTGACATCTTCTTTTTCCACATCCCGGACAAGAATGCACCGTCTTCAGACCGACTTTTCTCAGCACTCGTGTTACAAAAGCCTCCTCTCGCACCCTCCTACTTCAGCCTGCAGCTCCTCCAGGTCTAATTGTGGCCCTTTGTTGCCAAGACTTGGCGTGTTTGTGTCTGCACATGTGAGTGCTTTCGTCGACCAGTCATAACAGGTGTGTGTGTGTATATGTGTGTGTGTGTGTGTGTTTGTGCAGATGCATCTGTGTGTGTGCGTGCATGTGTTTGTGTTACTCTGCTGTCATTTGATCCCAAGAGTAAGAGTTTCGCCTCAGCTCAAACAGACTCCCAGCCAGGACTGGCGTGGTCAGCCTTCACACAGGGTGTGTGTGTCTGTGTGTGTGTGTGTGTGTGTGTGTGCGGGTGCATGTGTCCTCCCCATGCAAGGATTACAACATGTATTAAAGGAAGAAACAAAAATTAAAGAAACAGCTTGAAAGAGACGGTTGTGTGGGTGTGTGTTCATGTATGTGTGCAAGGTGCTCTGTTTGCGCAGACAAAATCCCTACCAGAAAGAAGGTATTAAATAGGATTAGGGCGAGGATATGATTGCGTAGTTCGATACTAAATAGCAGCACACTGTAAAATCATTGCACCTTAAGTCAGAGGCGGCAAAGGGAGACGGGAGAGAACGCTCTTAGATACAAGACTGTCACACAAAAATGCGTGAATTCACACACAGGCACGCTCACAAGATGTATATCATACTCCAGCACATACTGCGAGTCCCTCTTATTTCCTCTCACACCTCAAATATCAGTCTTGGCAGCATGGATACATATACACAGCTATGATTCACAGAGACATTGTACACTTACCAGTATGTTTTTCATACTTTTTTTATATTTTCTTTTCGTTGCACACAAACCGGATCCTAACCATGTGGCTCTTTCTCTTCTCTCCTCTCCCCGTTTCTGTGCAGAATCCGGACAATCAGACAGCTCCAGCCAACAGGGGGACACAGACATCAAACCACCGCCCAATGGTAGGCACACACACACACACACACACACACACAGATCTATGTCCAAACATTGTCAAATCAGCATACCAGAATTGATTCCATCATGCTTATCAGTCTTAACATATTCCAATTATGGATCCAATTAGCACACACACTCTCACAGATGTTGATCCACAAACATAGTTGCAGATGGTCGCCCTCTCAAAGGGATGTGATTCTCCGGGTTTCTTCCCATTTTTATTTATTTTTTGTCTTTATTTGAAACACAATTCCATTGAATTTCTGATATTGTGTTTTTCTCCAAAGCTTTTTGTCTGTCTGTAAGTCCTGATCGCCTACTCTTCTGCACAGGGCACCTGAGTTTCCAGGACTGCTTCGTCACCTCAGGGGTGTGGAACGTGGCAGAGCTTGTCAGAGTGTCGCAGAGTAAGTGAAAAAAGAGCGGCAGCAGCAAAACAACCACAACACCCACAGTGTATACACGTCTTAACTCTTTCTTTTCTTTCTCTCCCTCTCAGCACCCGTGGCCACGGCGTCAGGCCCTAACTTCTCATTGGCTGACCTGGACAGCAGTCCCAGCTACTACAACATCAACCAGGTGGCTCTGGGCCGACGCTCCCTCACCTCCCCTCCTTCCACCAGGTACACAGCCCCGACTCAGGCAGCAGAGGCACAATGTCCGCCATTAGCCCAGTCTAGAGACCATGTGGCAGTAGCGGTGCTACCTTGGTATGTGATTCGCTGTGAAGCCAAGGGCAGGCTGGAGGGAAGTGTGAAATCACAGTAATATCTGCCAACCGTATATCGCTTCGTACCGCAAGGACGACTTTACTGGCAAGGAAAGTGCCCCGTTTCATTGAGCTTCCTCGCTATAAATGGCATCTAGTGCCACAGTCCACTCCCAGTCTTGGAATCTGTCCTGAACCTCTTCATATATATGTGTGTGTGTGTGTGTGTGTGTGTGTCTCCCTGTTAGCCGCACTCCTCGTTATGAATGTGCGATGGCTCTTTCTGCTATTTCCTCATTTGTGTCTCTTTCTTAACTTGTCTCTTTCTCTCTTCTTACCTCTGTCGTCTGCCGTCACTTTAGGTCTGAGGTGGAGTTGTACGCAAACCTTCCACGGAGGTAGTTATAAACACTTACAAACTAATGAGCCACGCACAGAAAACACACACACAGATAAAGAGATAGAGTCTTCCTGTGTGGCTGTCTCTGCTTCCTAACTTTTCTTTTAATTTCCTCCTCCTTCATTCGGAGTTTCTCATTCTGTATCTGTTCTTTACGAGAGTTGCATCATTTCCGCTAAGACGCAAAGCCTCTTGAAACGCTAAAGTGCTTGTTTGTCTGATTGCTTTTAAGTTAGCAGTTCTGCAAGGTATTTTATCCTTGATCCATACATTCCCTGCCGTGACACATTGAAAAGAAAGTCATGCCTCCTCTCCCCCCTCTCTTTCTTCCTCCCACCTCTCCTCCCCGCTCCAAACATCCTCCCTGCCTCAGCTCCAACAAGAGGAAGTCGTTAGACGACAGTGAGCTGGAGAGCCCCACGGATGATGTCTTCTACCCTGGACGCTCGCCTGCTGCCAGCTCCTCCCAGTCCAGTGCATGGCCCAACGACATGGATGCAGGTACCCCACCCACCCCCCTTTATTCCAGCCCCACAGCTACTAAGCAAGCATCATGAAACATTTTCACACTAACCACCACCAATGTCCAAACTGATGCCTCCATCTGACTTGGTCTCTTCTCCACACTCTCTACCTCATCACCTGATTAACACCCCTCTACCTCAGTCCGACTCTTCTACACCTTAAAGACGCAGCGACACCTGAGACTGCAGCTCCTAGACACCAAAGAGAGACTCACTAACTTTGTTGAGGAACACAAACATGAGGAGTGTTTTATATATTTAATATTAAAAAGGGGTGACATTGGTTGACTATTGGTCACAGCGTCTAGCACTATGAAGAACAAGCAAATTGAAGTAGTTTAAACATAGAGACTTGAACTATAATATATTTGTATTTATATTATACTCTAATATATTTCTCAGATTTGTTTCCCACTGATTGGTATAGTCTTTCTCTCCACCAACATGTTTTTAAATGATAGTGTTTTTTGGTTCCATTTTTTAACACTCTTACTATAACCTCAGAAAATGTAATTCATCATGGAAGAATAGTGCTAAACGCTTGCTGCCAACTAGCTGCAGACATCGGGGCGATGAATGCCAAGATGCATCAAGGATGAAGCAGCAGCTTACAGCAGCCTGTATTAAGGCTTTGTGTCGTGTCTCCTTTGTTTTAGCCGTAACCACTATACCTCTGTGATTCAGCTTGTTGGACATTACCATCTTTATTCTACTTCCTCAGTAATCCTACCTCACCCCAAACAACCCAATAACTCCAAGAGAAATAAAAACCCTCTATTGTTCACTTCCTTATTCCCAATTTCACATTTACTCATCCTCAAAGCCATAATCCCACATCCAGTTTACCTGATATTGTGTCAATCATCAGTCATCCACTCATCACACACAAATGCTCTTTACTCTCATTTCCTCTCAGGCTCTCTCTGTCTGTCTTTCCCCCTCATTGTTAACAATACCCTTCTCCACTTTCAGTGCAGCACCATTTGGCGAGTGTGCAGGAGAGGAAGATAAAACATGAAAACGATGGCGTGCAGTTTCCTTACCATGGTTAGAACAACATTGATTACATTCACTTGACATATTTGCTATTTATCAGCCTTTTTGTTGCTCTGTCATTCCTCTGTGTGTGTGTGTATGTATATATATATACATATATATATATATATATATATATATATATATATATATATATATATATATATATATATATGTATATATATATATATGTATATATATATATATATATATATATATATATATATATATATGTATATGTATATATATATATATATATATATATATGTATATGTATATATATATATATATATATATATATATGTTTATGTGTGAGTTGTATGATGTCTGTGGTAAGGACAATGGTTCCATCCCACAAAATGGGACTACAGTATATTTGTGTCATCATATCAGTGTGTTTCCTTGTTATCAGATGGATTTCATTGCTGCTGATCTAAAATGTCATTTCCTGTGACGTGCAGTCAAGGATTATCCCGTTCCGGCTTTACGTTCTGTGTTTCACACAAGGCTACACCTTAGGCTTCATCCCCTCCCAGCGGCGTTTGATTGACAGATGTCACCAGACCAACACCAACAGGCATATTCACACGCTGTGCCCATTCTGCACTTGCGTACCAACAGACCCCCGCCCTCACACACACACACACACTGCTACTCACACACTTCTAACCTCCCACGTGTGCAGACGTTCGCACATAGAAGCACATGCTTATCGTGCTGCCCACCCCTGCAGGTGTTCAGGTGCCTGCCTTGCCTCCTCCATCCCTCTGTCGTTCCATCCCTCCCATGCTTCAAATCCCTCATTAAGACGCTTACCGTCTGTGGATCAGAGGTGTAAAACCCTTCCTCCTGTTCCCCAGCTCTCCCTTCAACCCTCCATCCCCGTCTCCCTGCTGTCTAATTGAAAACGTGTAGAGCAGGAGGGACCCTGGGGGTGAGGAGGGGGGTAGGAAACATGTCGGGAGAGAGAAGGAGGAGAGAGAAGCAGAAAGCAGGCGAGTGGGAGGTGAGAGAAGGAAGAGAGGACGACTTTAGCGTACTCGAATAGTGATAGCTAATGAGAGAGAAGGGTTATCAGGATGTGAACTAGAGGAGCCAAAAGCCATGGTTAGGTTTTGCCCCAGTCTACTCTCACTCGAGCCTCAGCGGCTGCTCTCCTGCTCCCGCTCCACTTAGCTGTAAATGTAATTAAGAGGCTGCTCATCAGAGCCACAACAGAGGCTGCTGCACGCCTTAGCGCACCAGAGCCTCATCTTTTTTTCTCCCACTCTCTCTCTCTTCCTCGCTGTGCGTGTGCACCACCCCCTTACTCTCCAAAGTGCACCGCACACAGACGCGTGCACCTCCTAATGAGTTTGGCAAATAGAGGTGTGCAATAGCGTGCAGATCTGGACCCTTTACCCAATTAATTTACAAAAATCCAAGCGAAAAATTAGGAAGCGAAAAGCTTTTGTAATTATCAGCCGTTTCTCTTTTTTCATTTCGTGAGGGGTTGGATACATTGTTTTTTTTTTTTACAGTAGCTAGCGCAAAACACGGTCCACGCCCGAGAGAAACCAAAGAGAAAGGGGGAGATGGAGGAATGGAGCGAGTAGAGAGTGTGTGATTTTGAAACGGTGTGTATCCGATTTTTTCTCCCCAAATTATCCCACCTGCCACAGGCAACGCTCATGTGGGAATTCCCCTCCAAGTGGGGGGTATGTAAACAAGCAAGCACAAACATACACACAAGCGCACATACAAACAAACCAAGGGGCTTCGGAAAAAATAAATAATCAGACAACACACTCACACAGGTGTGCCTCGCCGTCTGTCCACAGCACTCCTCCCCTTACTCCCTCCATAAGCAACAACACACACACACACACACGCTGATGTATGAAGACGCGTCTATACGTAGGAATCACACAAAAGCAGAAATACACGTGACACATTTTTGCACACATATCTCACGGCGCACACAGCTGAAGCCCGGTCCCAGATGGTGTTTCCGTGTGTGTGTAGCCTTGGGATCCGTGAGGATGCTGGAGACATCTGCTCCACAGGGGCTGGAAGAGGGGTGGGGGAGGTTAGCCGAGGCAAAACGAAACAACCAGGATTTCATATTAGTTCCAAATGATTGTGAAATTTCCCTGAGACACCAGAGACACGCGGTGGTGGTGGGGGGGGCTTTTCTTGGTGCTTTGAGTTAAATGGTACAGGCCCGTAGAGGGATACGGCTGGACGTGCATATGTGCTTTAAATCACCGGGGAGAGGAGAATTCCCTGACTTTCCCCTACTTGTCCACTATCTCCTGTCTTTTCCAACTGTGTGTGTGTGTGTGTGTGTGTGTGTGTGTGTGTGTGTGTGTGTGTGTGTCTGCATCTGCGTCTGTGTGTGCTTCAGAGGCGCATCTGGTGGCAGGCCTGTTAGTGCAAAGAGACAGAAGGGTCATCCTGGGAGCGCTTGATTGGTTGCCAGTGAAATACTAAGGCTTGCCAGGAGAGGAAACAGTGCAGTTGTGGCACACACACACACACACACACACACACACACACACACACCAGATCAGACCATTGCAGAGTCTCTGAAGCGTCGAAATACTGTCTTCCACATTCCCCTCGGTGTTAGTGACTACAACGTCCTATATATACAGATGTCAATCTCCATCTGATCTCCTCTGTTTCTCCTGCCTCTGATTTCTATACTTCAGATCCATTTTATACTTCCAAATTAAAAGCGCATAACTGCCTCTCTGAAACCATGACTGTTTTAATCTGTACGGTTCTGGTTTCTTACACTCTCCCAGCTCGCTCCCCTCCAGTGCCTCTCGCTGCTTAAGTCTCTGCAGACTGCTCTTATTTCCAGCCTTGCTCCCACCACTGTGACAGTGTCATAGCAATCACCGCTAACTGTTGGTGTCAGAAGTGGGATCGGGGTTGTCTTCATGCTTGGAATCTGACTGACAGTACAATACGCCCCCAGACTCCCGCTACAGTGGGGAGAGAGAAAAAAAGAGAGAAATATATGTCTGCAAAAGACATAAATGGTTCACACATATTCACTCCCACCTGCTTGAGACTTAACTCTTTCACACAGGGAGGGAAGGTTTTACACGCCCCCACACTCCCATAGACTTTCACACGTCTCCAGCTGGAGAACTGAGGAGGAATCATATTTAATGCCTTGTTTGATGCGGAGGGGTCCACGGAAATAGACTACAAAACAACAGTCTAAAATAAAAATGAAAAAAAAAAAGTTCAAAAAGAGAACATTATCACATCACTCACTTAGAAGATTAGAGGACAAGTTAATGGGAAAGATGTTTTATTTTTGTTTCATCAGTGAAATGTAGTTGTGTTGTAAGGGTTTTTGTGATGGGACACGTGCTTGTGCTTTCCAGCGTGTTCAGACGTCGAGTGTGTGAGCGAGTGTGTGTGTGTGTGTGTGTGTGAGCAAGAGATAATAACCATATTTAACATCTTATGACATTCCAATTTCATACATGTCGTCAGAGCAACGCATTGAAAAACAAGACTGCTGCTGCATTTTTCACAGGTTCTGCTTTGCTCCCTCGCTCCCTCGCATATTTTCATGTCTCCCACGTCCTTCTCGCCTCTCTCTCCCTCTCCCTCTGTCTCCTCTCTCCGTCCGTCTGCTTGTCTTTCGCACTCAGCAGCTGCCGTGTCCATACTGTACAGTGTGTGCTATTTCTGAATGAAGCCTTCTTCTCGTGCAGCCAGCCCCGTGAGCTGCACTGAAGCCAGACCACAACTCGCTGACTGTGGCTGTACGGTGGCCACGCTCACACACAGGCAGCCTGCAGTTGGCACCTGACAGAGAGAAAGAGATGAGACAGAAAAAAACATACAGTGGCACAGAGAGGTTTTTATAGCGACAGATGTGCTTTGGACCAGATTCAGATTGGCTTTTGATATTTCTTCCCCCCTTTTTCTTTTGAAGACATGCAAGCTAGGATTTGATATATTGCGTATTGAGTCTAATGCTGGGAGTTGGGAGTCCTACAGTTTATCTCTGAATGACTTACGACAGCCTCGAGTCCTCTGATTGACTCATTGAAACTAATGAGAGTGAACGGCCAACAGCCGAAAGCACAGGGATTAATGCACTGCCATCAACCGATAGACAATCAGAAAATCATGATTGTTCAAGTCCCCTTCAACAAAAAAATCAAAAAGATATATATATATATATTTTAGGGAAGCCAATAAAAGAAGCAACAATTTGTTGATTAAAACCACCTCTCTCTTTTCCCTCCCTCTCCCCCCCCACCCACTTTTTTTGTTGATCCCATTTTTTTTTTTCGCCAGGACTGTCCTCGCCTGGTTCACTTAAGAAGCCGGGGAAGTTTGATTTCAACGCCCTGACTTCCCAGACGAGGTCCCCCCGCATGGCGTTCACACACCACCCGCTGCCTGTGCTGGCAGGAGTGAGACCAGGTGAGAGCCCTGCCATGAACCCAACAGCCTCGACCCCCCTTTTGTGATCTGAGAAAGAGAGAGAAGGAAAGGGAGTGTCAAACGTGATACCAGATGCCATATTTACACCCCCCAAACTCCTCTGGAAAAGCAAAGAAATTGGACAACCGCTTGCCTGAAAATAAAAGCCCTAAACATAATTGCTGAGAAAGCAAAAATACAACTTTTAAAATCCGCCATTTGCAACTGCTGAGAAGCAGTTTGCCCGCAGAGTTCCACCTGTCCAGTGTTACTGCTATCATCATGGCTTGGCATACAATTTCTCTCTCTCTCTTTCAGCCTCTCTCAATCCATCCATTTTTGTTTTACCATTATCTTTGTGCCTTTGTGTTTAATATTGTCATTGCATGGTACCATCGCTGCATCCATGCCTTTGTGACTGATTTGCCTCACGTCTTACTGCTTCATGCATCCATTGTAATGTTCTTGTTCAGTTCTTGCATTTAAACTGACAATGCTGTTTATTCTCATGTAATGCACTTGACTGGTTGTGCTCATTTACCAAATGGAGCTGTAGGCACACTATATAGCTACAATTATTCAGTAAGAAGACAAAACCTGTGTCTGTGTGTGTGTCTGTGTGTGTGTCCTTCGCATATCTCCAGAACCGTTCATCAGATCTGCTTGACACTTTGGTGTTTTGCTTGGGACCCCGTTGAGGGCCTTGTCGAGTTTGGTGCAATTTGGACTCGACATGAACACACTTTGGATGAGTGATGAGCAGCGCTGTGTGTAGCAGCATTTGGTTTGCAGCGGGGTTCACAGGTCAAGCTCCTCGCCACGTCCAGGACCGGGAGCCAAGCAATCGGTTGACCCCTCTCACCGTGACGTCGATCATTGTTTGGTTGACTTCGATTTGAAGCCTGAAGTTTGGCATCTTCACCGTCGCCATTTTGTTTTTTTTGCCGTCGCCATCTTGCAAGAAGCAGAAGTGACACAAGAGGGTGGAGCTGAGTGTAAGCAAATGCTGACTAGGCGACCAAAAATGCTCTACTTAACTTTCACAATGTGAAAGGGTTAAAGGTTGCCCCGCCCTAAAGCAAACCCTGCCTTATGGTCTATTTTACTTTAAATTCGACCATAATCTACGAAATGAACATCATGCTGTATTGAAGAAGACTTGAAACTAGAGATTGAGACATGAACTCATGTTTACTGGGGAAATGTTCAATACAATCGGACCTCTTTTTGCAACCAGAGGAGTCGCCCCCTGCTGGCTATTATAAAGCATTAGTTTAGGGCACTTCAACTTTGATATGTTGCTGCCTGGCTATAAGCAGCAATGCCGGGAGCCAAGCAGTAGATCTGCTCTGAACGGGCAATGCACCAGTGAGATCAAAAACCTTGGAGATAGCTACCCCTACTCTGTATTATATACGTAAGAAGAAGACATCAGACAACCAGTAGATCTTAATTAGGGTTCTTCGCAGTGCCTCTGTTTGTGTGTGTGTGTGTCGGTCGGATGCATCCCTTGCCGTCTTTCTTTTGTTCTTCAAAAGATGTCTTTGGTCGGTTTTCTCCAGAGACTATTTAGCAAATACAGATTTGAGAAATGAGTATGAAGAAGTGACAGAGATTGAACCCACAGTGCAGCGGTGGGTAGACGTATTTAAGTATCCTGCAGCGTTTCCAAGGTCTTGTTTCATGAGAGCCATTAAGGGCAAGTTGTCCTCATAAGAGCTTTTGGGTCCTACAGGATAACCGACATGGTTTCTCCATCTCCAGTCAGAGAATTCCCAAAGTCTCCAAGATCTCAAGTTTGCCAACAAGTCCCTGCAGGCTGGTCTCACTTTTCAAAGGAATGACGATGTCCTCCCCTCTCTATCTCTCGCTCTCATTCCATGTGTGATGGTTTGGTCCAGAGCCAAACCAGACCTACCATGTAAAGGTCATTTGGACTCATTGCCCTCCGCGTTGAAACATATTGAATTTAACTTGCGGAGCTCCCCACAGTATATTTATATAATGTAGTCCGGGCCGGATCTCGCGGCGTTAAGCTTTGTTGTTCATCTGCACGGAGCGGTCCTTTCGCCCTCTGGAGAATCCCAAAACACCAGATTGAATTTTGCACTTAAATAAATTTCTAAAATTTGAAGAAGGAAAAAAAAAAGGTGTGAGGGACCGGCTCGGGTTTCTTTGTTCCCCCGACTAACTTCTCACACTCTCCAAACTGTGCGTGTGGACTGTTGGCTGAGGGGTTTTCATGTAACAGAGAGGCTGTAATGAGACAGTGTTTAGAGAGCACGTATGGGTGCATTTGTGCACACGCACCCACAGAGATACGCGCGTACACTTACACTCTGCTGGAGGACTCTCTGTGCTAAAATGGCTGCCGTCCAAATGGAATGTCCCTCGGAGGCCTTGGTTCTATAAAGAGACTGGAGGATGATGGGAGGGAGGGAAGCGGAGAGCGATGAAAAGAGAAATGGGGGTAGACAGAGCGGGTGCGGGGGGGGTGGAAGAAGCAGTTAGCAATCACGGCGTGCCTCGGATGGAGCCGAGCTGCTTGCTGTTGTGCTGTGGGTCTGGTGAGTGTGGGTGTTCAGGAGTAAGGACTGGATGGTTTATGTCCTGTTTTTGGCTCCGGACGGACGTGGAGAGCTGCCAGATTGACTGTTGTCTGATTATACTAGTCTGGAGAGTCCGCCATTGTGACAGTGATTACACACACTCTCTCACACACACACACACTTATTTACGTGCATAGACACAGACATAGCAGCGAGTTCAGACGGACAGGCTCCCAAAAAAAATAATAAAACAAACTCAGACACAGACAGAGATGCAGAAGATTTGCACACAACAAGACGGGAACGCCAAAACAGCGAAAGTTTGAACAAACCGGCGCTCAGACACTTAGTGAGTGCAGCGGACACAAGAGATGGAAGGTGACAGACATAATCACAGATGCTTGTTCGCCAGGCTCCCCTCACCTAGCAGCTTGCCTCTTTTGGTTTGGTGTGCCAAATTGCCAAAGCCATAGAATCTCAGCAGACAAGACAGACAGTGGAGCCTAGTGTGTGTGTGTGTGTGTGTGTGTGTGTGTGTGTGTGGTTGGCTGGCTGACTAATGTCTCTGAGAGGCGTTTTGTGGTCGGTTGGGAGCAGAGGGGAGATTCTCTCTCAAGCTTCAAACTACTGGGCAGAACCGCACAGCAAGGATATGCTGCTGATTGATTACACGTCACCGACAAGCAATAAAACAAAAGTGGAAAAACCCAGTGTGTGTGTGTGTGTGTGTGTGTGTGTGTGTGTGTGTGTGTGTGTGTGTGTGTGTGTGTGTGTGTGTGTAGCTCTGTTGTACCCCAGTGGTTTGTGTGTGTGCGTTTGAGAGAGAAATGGAGAGGGAGCAGAAGGCAGAAAATACTGTAACACACTCTAGCGTGTGTGTGTGTGTGTGTGTGTGTGTGTGTGTGTGTGTGTGTGTGTGTGTGTGTGTGTGTGCCAGGCTTACCAGAGGTACAGAGAAATCTAGTGGGCTGATTTATAAAATGAATGGGACCAGATGTTGCCCAATAGCCAGGGATAATGCCTGTCATTTGTAAGCAGGAACAGCTTCAGTCAGTCAGCCACAAGAGAATGTCACAGCGATTTCCGATGTTGTGACAACAATAGGCCGAAGCGGCAACCTGGTCTTTGATGCCAGCTGCGTCGGCGCTTGGTTAAAACATATGCATGTCTTATATTCCGTCATAGGTGTGCATGTTAATCTGAGATCATAGTGTGCAGAGTGTTATGTATTCAACATCTGTTCTGTGTTTTTAGTATAGGAAAAAACAATAGGATGACCTGAGCCTCATTGTGTGTTTTTTTTTTCTTCCTCTCCTGGTTTCTTGTCTCCTCGCTCTTCCTCCTCTCTTTTACCATCACTGTTTCCTATCCCCTTTTTTTCCCACCCTTCCTCCTCAGGGAGTCCCCGGGCCTCAGCCTCAGCCCTGCACTTCCCCTCCTCCTCCATCATCCAGCAGTCCAGCCCGTACTTCACCCACCCCACCATACGCTACCACCACCACCAGGACCCGCTTAAGGAGTTTGTGCAGTTCGTGTGCACCGACGGCTCAGGGCAGCCCAGCGCACAGGTGAGTGCTCTGTGGGGTCAGCACAGGAGGGAGGGGGAGGGGAGAGCGGTGCAAAGTTAACTCTGATAAGTTAGTTTATCTGGGAGAACACGAGAAAACATCCCGACTGCTCACAGACGGAGCGCTGCGTCCTTGTTTGTAAGACATCCGTGTGCAACAAGGTCATGTGACCCTTGACCTCGGAATCGAGATATCTTTATGAAGTGAAGCAACTTCGCCAAGGAAGAGGAAAATGTTTTTTAGGGCAAATCCATCAAAAGGAGGAGGCAGCCAAATGTGCTTCAAGAAAATAAAAAAAACTCCTCTGCAGAAAACTAAGGGAGCCAAACCACATTTGACTTGGCTCCATATCACGCAGCACCGACTCCCACAGCGAGGCAGGAGAAGATGCAGTTATGTTCAGGTTGAAAATATCAAGGGGAAAGCTCTTTTTGGGCTCTGGGCAGACAGGTCATGTATGGCCTGGTGAGACTGGTGTGTAGACGGACAGCTTAAGCACTGTTTGGAGAGTTGAGTATCCGTGGAGGGAAACTCAAGCAGACATTTAAGACTCCTGGAGGGTTCCGGTAGCCGTTTAACAAGCCCTCACTGACCCGCCGCCATCGTGAGTGATGTCCCTTCACTCTAAAGACGCTCTTCTCTCCAGGGGCAGGTCTTTGCCCGGGCTCCATTGCGATCTGTAACAGTTTCCTCTGCACGACGCATGGTGGAAGTATCAGTAACAGAATCACATTTATCTGAAAGTGGCATACCATGACAGACATCCGAGTGCCGAGGGGAGTTTAATAGTGATCAAACATCCACGAGTCAAGCAGCAGACGCTTGTGATTGGCTGAGGAGGAAACTAACTGCGGAAGCGGTTCCTGGGCCTCTTTGAGGTGTTGTGAGACATCAGTGAAGGGAGGTGCCCCCATTGATGGTGACATGCCAGTGTCATCCGCTTAATGAAAGTCCAGCATTATTTCCACGCACATGCGCTCAGGTGGCAGTACTGTAAACCTCTACTGTGAACGTGGCCTTCTGAGCAACTATGAAACCACACGTCAGGCCCTTTTCATGTCCGATGATCCTCTGTTCTCATTACTTCACACACTAAAGACACCTTAGGATTTGTGAAATTGCACACTGACACTCTCTCTCACACACAGACACACACACACACACACGTTTGTCATTGCTGATGTCCCCTTCTTTTTTTTAATTCTTACATTACACTGTAATAACATTCCTTGTGGACAACTCCATTTTTCTTTCCCTTTCGTGTGTTGACAAAGTTCATAACTTTTCCGCATCTTATTTAACTCACTATTTCCAAGCAGATTGCTATATTATTTTTTAATATGCGAGTTTGCTGACCTCTCTTGTCCCCGTGTGCGAGCAGCCGCGTGTGTTTCGGCCTGTCTGAGCGTGCTTAAGAAGACTTGTGTGGACACTGTGGACATCTGTCTATATATGAGTGTACATTGAGACTGTGTGTGTGTGTGTGTGTGTGTGTGGGTGTGTGTGTGTGTGGGTGTGTGTGGCTCCCTGTGCACTGTATATTCTTGGGCTGTGTCATGCTCACCTGTCTGTATGGTCCGTCTGCAGCCTAATGGAGGTGGCCAGAGCAAAATGCCGGGCTCCTTCCTGCTGCCCCCGCCGCCCCCGGTGGCGCGCCCTGTGCCCCTCCCCATGCCCGACTCTAAAATCATCAGCACGCCTACTGACGGCGGACTCAGCTCGCCCGCATCTCCGTGTAAGTCACCCCCTCCCCACTCCTACTACCTTCCACAAAACCCCCCATTACTGCCCCGGTCTCCCCACGGACTTCAGTCCGAGCCGATTTTAGCCTCCACTAGATTGGTCAGCTCTTGGCTGGCAGCTAATTTGTCCTCCGTTCCAAGCAATAGCACATCGAGCTTGTTAGACTGGAACCAACGTACGCCATCCTAGAAGTCCCAGTATTGATGTGCAGTGCGGCTACATTTGGCCTTTTCTCTGTAATCGTGTCACTCCGGTCTGGGACTTCTAGGATGACCGCTGTAGTTTTTCATAGTCTAGCTGGCAGTCTGCGTGCAGTAAGGCTGCAGGCTGCTCGGTCAGACCCTCAGCAGCCCCAGGAGCTTCACTCCGATATCCTCCATCACCTTATGGACTTACTGTACTGTACTGTACTGTACTGTACGAGGCAGAAGCCACGCCTCTGCCAAACCAGAGATCCTCTTTCAAGCTCTTCTGCATCTCTCGCTCTGAAGTTCAGTCTTCTTTTCTCTCTTTGCAAAACCTCCTGAGCTACTTTCCTCCATCCCCCCTTCTCTCTCCTAAAAAAGTATTTTTTATTCTCTCTCTCTCTCTCTCTCTCTCTCTCTCTCTGGTGTTCGGTTTCCTGTAAGCACCACAAGAGGCAGTGTAGTCTCTCTCCCTTCTTTCTGATGTGTTGTGTAGTTTGTGTGAGCAGAGCAGGGCCCTGTAGCCGCGAGCCTTTGATCAGCGCAGACTTTGCATGTCTGTCCGTGTCAGCGGCAACACAATCTACCCCCTTCTCTCATTTCTTTTTTCTTTTTTTTTGCTTTCTTTATTTGATATATTCTCCTATCCTCCTTTCTATGTTTCTTTTTTCCCCCCTTTATTTCTCTCTTTTTTCTTTTTTTAAGGGAACAAAATTAGGGCAGTTGGCGTGGACTCCAAAAAAAAACAAAAAACCCCATCATGCCCCACTTTACCCACCCAATCCCCTCGCCACTTTCACACAAATCTCACAACAATTAAAAAATTGAGAACAACAAAAAACATGGAAATCACAGAACGACCCAATCTCTCTCAAACATGAATGATCAAATCAAACGTGTCTAATTAGCGCGATGCTGGGGGAGCGGGAGAGAGGAGTGTCACCGGGGAGCGGCGAGGCGTTGGCGGGTCCCAGACAGGTGCGGTGCGAGAGTCGGGCCGCGGGAGAGGCACACCGAGAGGGGCACTGGACGGAGCGACCGGGGGCACGTCCTCCTCCTTTTGTTTTGACTTTCTTCTCCTCTTCCTGTCCTATCAACCTTTCCTCCCCCTCCCCACACCCCCTCCTCCCCTCCCTTCCAACTCTCTCAAGATTATTATTTATTTATATGAACTTCAATATAAATAAATATCGCTCTCTCTCTCCGTCCTCTCTTCTCATTCCAGTGACTGTTATCACTGTGTTTTTTTTATTATTTCTTTTTTTTTACCCCCCCCACCCCCCACACTCTAATTTTTGTCTCTTGATTCTCAAGATAATCGTTAATTACGCTCATAAAAGGACACACATGCATTATGGCACACTCACCCTCACTCATGCATCAGCTTCCAGCCCTGTCACCCCCACACATCCCCATGCCCTCGACCTCAAGTTGAGTCACGCACAGCAAAAGTTCCACTCAGCCGCCACGTTGGAGTCCAAGTGATTACAACTGCCCTAAATTTGATCCTGCGGCATCCCTGAATGGTGTCACTTTGTAGGCACGGTGCTCCTCTCAACCCATTAAACCCAAATGGAGCATTGGTTACCACTGGTGATGAATACGGTTCCTCCATCGGACACCCTATTATTAAGCCCACTGTGAATGATTACGGAGACTTACTACTGAGGCTGCTGAGGAGCTGTGACGCGCAGCGCAGCCAGATTCTTCATGTTAGCGCTAATCATAACAGACTGAACATCCCCTTGTTGACAACAGATTAAACGGTTAAGTGAAGGATAATAACAATAAACCTGCCCACAAAATGAAACTAAACCTCCCATGTGAATAACGGGGCCTCAGTATCCCTGACCCTTTCCCAGTAGTAATCCTTTGACAGTGATTTGTAGTCCTAGTCTGAGCAGATTGATTATATTAAATACATATAGATAACGAGGATGAGAGCATCAAATTCTACTTTGAGCTCGGTGTGTATGTGTGTGGGTAAAAAGCATGTACACACTTGTCTCTCTCTGTTTATAGCATACTCCACGCCAGGCTCCACAGCTCCCAACCGGTTTGTCGGCATCGGAACACGGGACAACTTTCTGAATATCCCCCAGCAGACTCAGGTACCCCGCCAACCTCCCTCATTTAATTAACATTCTCACATCCTCCTCCTCTTGTTTTTGTGTCCTTTTTTTCTTCCCTTTTTTGTTTTCGCTCATCACCCTCTCCATTGCTGTCGGCATCTCCGGGTTCGCAGAGACAAGCATGTGATTCAGAGGCAGTACTCAGACAGCGGCTCTGCATCGGCAACCTTCTGCCCATGGTGGCGCTGTCGTTCATAACTGCATCGTTAAGCTAAATTATTATTAGTATTTTGGCAAGCAAATCCTAACTCAAAAGTCCATTTTCCAGAGCTTTCAAACCCATTACACGGTCTTCGTCGGTGGATTGAATGAACTAAGTTTTGAATGGAGATTGACGTTGACGTGCTATGAGGAGGAGATGTTGCGCTTGCAGGTCAAATGATTCATGAGATGCATGAACTGAGCAGACGCTGTGTGTCGTGGTAGAAAGCCAAAGAAAAAGCACGTGGACCTTGAGATGGGATTGTTTTGTCAAACTAATCCAAGGTGAAGAATAAACCTTGATAGCTTATAGCTTTTCATGCAAAATATCCTTTGTGAAAATGTTGTGCTTGTTTGAGTTGACATTGCACTGTACTCCACACCACCATATTTAAATATATATATAATTATACATCTTAATAATATAACGATTACAGAGGAATATGATAATAGCTCAGAGGAAACAAATATATCTCCTTGCCCATCAACTGTTTGCAAGCCTCCGCCTGCATTGACACAACGTAAAGGCCTTTAGTTTCAGTATTGGTTTACAGTGTCTGCACCACAGTGGTTTCCCCACAGTGAATGCAAGCAGTGCCAGTTAGTTTCAGCTCCAGCAGCGTTGATTTATCTCTGCTCGGCCCCACAGTGTGTATTCGTGCAGTGTGTGAGGCCGGTAGTGAACTACATTGTGGTTTGGGGCTTTGGCTGCGCTCTGCCACTGGGCTGCAGTGTCTTGGGCCTCCTCCATCACCAACACAACTTTTCTCATTAGGGGCTAACCGCACCTGCCTGCAGCCAACTCGGCTCTCCTGTCCTCCCCACACATGGAAACAATCTGCATTCCTCCTCGGAGCAGCTCCCTCCCTCCCGCTCCCCTCGTGCATCAGCAGCCCACCCGCCCTCCCTCTCGCTCTCTCCTGCTGCTCCCTCTAGTATTTTCGAGATCCCCACCTGCACCACTCTCCCACAGATGTAGACCTGGCACCAAGGGGACATCTAAACACCATCCAAATGTGCGCGAGCGCGTATGCTCACACGCACGCTCCCAACTCTGTGCCAAAGCTCTTGCCCCTCGTTTTCCCCCCTAACAGGGCTTTTTACAACGGCTTACATCTGCTCCGAACGCGCCTTATACCCTGCTATTGCTCATCAAATGTCCACTTTGAGCATTTCTGCCGGGTGTGTGGCACGCACAGCGAGAACCTGGGCGCTGGTATCGACTCGCCTTCAGTTAGCTGAGCCTAGTAGGTCAGTAACAGCACCAGCCAGAGTGAGTAACAGAGGTCTGTGCCTCTCCTGCTGCTCTCTGGCATATGGAGAGGTTCAGACGGCGGCCCTGCCAGCCCGCCTTCGCCGCCTGCTAGCCAACTAGCCAAGACGGAGGGAGAGTCTTCCCACTGCTGTCAGGAAGGACGAGACGCAGAGGAAAAGCTGGTCTGAGGAGCTCTCTGGTGGCGAGACCTCAGCCATGCAGGAAGAGAACACAAAGTAGGAGGGAAAAAAGAGTTAG
The DNA here is from genome assembly GCF_910589615.1 of Taurulus bubalis. NCBI lineage: Eukaryota > Metazoa > Chordata > Actinopteri > Perciformes > Cottidae > Taurulus > Taurulus bubalis. The sequence goes on along the minus strand of NC_136594.1, from coordinate 25,795,598 downwards.
TTGAAGCTCGCTGCACTCCACAGTCACGTCCCGGCTGTCTGGTTGCCCGCAGCAACCAGACATGATGTCATAGGCAGTTGAACTTGGACTTGAGGGTGGGGGGTGGAGAGGGGGGGGGGGCACTTTCCGCTGCCAAGGATTACACTGGGAGAGCCGGAGTAAGAGAGGGAGAGGAAAAGAGAAGGGGGTTAAGGGAAGTCTGAGCCAGGAGGAGGAGGACTTATCCACCAACACCAAAGAATCATGGGTAGGAAGGAGGGAGGCAGAGGTGGCGGAGGATAGACCGGAGGTCGAGGGGGGTGAGAACTCTCCCCGGCTTTGCTAGAATGGGGGACAACAGAGAGTTTGCTGTTAAAGGTGGGCTGATCCGGGGCCGAGGCCCTGTGGAATGTCAGCGGCAGCCAGAAGCACTCGGCCTGTGCCAAAGCCTCCACTCGGCCCTCTTATCAAACCGGGAAACCGGATCCCCGGAGGAGCTGCCCTCAATAGCTTTACAGTGTAGCCCGAGACCACTCGGGGCCCACGGAGCAGAGACATATTAGCGGGATCGCCTTACATGTAAACCGGCAGCGCATGACAGCAGCTCTAGTCCCCGTGTTCGCTCACTGGAAAGCCTTTCAGTCACACACACACAAAACGCTGCCCTAATGCTATTTGTAGCTCACAAACAACACAAGTGTTCTTAAAGAGTGAAACGCCAGAGTCAGCCCTCTTGAAAAACAGCACGCGGTGGAGTCCAGGTAACTTTTTTCGACACTGTTCGGGACAGCTGAGCTCAGCCAGCGCTGTAAGTGTGGGAGAGAGGAGGCGAAGATGGCCACCTAGTGGAGGAAGGACCAATTAGCAGCCTCGACTTTGCTAAACCTCGGCGCATTGCTCCTGGTTGTGAGCTGTTCAACCTGGACGGTTTTTAATGTTTTGTTTTTAGAGGTCTGAAGAGGTAAAATCACCCAGGAACGTATCAGAGATGATGGTTGTTCTGTGTAGAAGTATGACTGGAGTTCACTGTGTAAGATGCTGTTCATACCTCACACCTTTTCACGCTCTGTCTCCCTGCTTTATTCACATCAATAGCTCACATCTAAAAGACATCTGCTGATGCCGTTTGAAGTCTAATCTCTTCTTTTCTCTTCTCCTCCACAGTCCTGGTTCCTCTGACAAGGCCTCTCTGAATCAAGAGCTAAAATTGCGTCATGAAAATTGGAAATTTGAAACACAAACACGTCACCTCTGATTAAGAACTGACTGCTGACACTAAAAGGTCTTTCTCTCTAGCCAACACTATTCAAAGTACTACTACAGACCCAAGAGGACTCCCAACCCAACACGATTTGGACAGGAACGTTCGCCCTTTGTGCAGAAGGCTTCAATGAGATTGAGTGGACAGACTCAGAATGCAAGGAAGAGGAGGAACTGTCTCTCACACACACACACACACACACACACACACCACCACCAAACGTCAGAAAGGAAACACAATACGGCAACCTGACAAATGACCAATCATTCATTTGTTGTTTCTTTTTTTTTTTTATAATTTCTTTTTTTTTTCTTCATTTTGTTGTCTCCACATTGAAACTCCATGCATTGGCTGGGAGATCCAAAACAAACAAACAAACAAAAAAGTAGTGGTAAGCGGTGAAGTCGGATGTGCGCGTTGATCAAGACCATGTAAATTTGCACGCCTCCATCTCTGTGCTTTTCCCATCTGACCCACCGCCGCCCAAACCCGGAGCTCAGCGCCGCCCGGGGTTCGGACCGCCGGCCGCCAGCCGCCACGCTCTCGCCGCTTCCTCCGCTCGGCCCTGAGCCTCTTCTAATTTCCGATTGGCCAATCACGGTGACACCATCCGATGGTGTGACGTATATGCACTAAGTGGCTGGTCTTTGTTTACCTGTCAAAAGTATCAGGGCGTCCTGCTGCGGGAGAAGCGGCGGCCGCGAGGCGAGCGCCAGCGATCATAACACTAACGCCACGTGTGCTCGGTCGTCCCCCTCACCTATGCACTATTAATTTTCGATAAGGGACGAACGGTATTGCACATCGATGGTCAGACGAGCGATTAGAGAAGCGAGAAGGCCCTGAGACACACACACACACACACACACACACACATGCACGCTTGCAGACAGCACATCGACATTATCATCTTATTACTCATTAACATGGAATTTACTTTACAGTTATGCACACGCAGCATCGGCTTCATATTATCGGCTTTCATTTAGTTTGTAGGTGTTTTCTTACGAATTCGCCTTTTTTTTGCTTCTTTTTTTTGGTGGATTTGGTTTTGGTTTTCGTCTCACTTGGATTGTTTTAAGCTTCTCTTGCATGTCATAACACTTTTTGTTTTCTTCTGTAGTTTGCAGTAATACGTTAAGTATTCGGGTTTTCAGCGAATCAGTAACAGCAGTTTCTCAAATCTCTCGCGTATGGACAGCACAGTAACAACAGCTCATCACATGCAGCCCTTGCATTGCTTCACCTTGTATCCCAGAGAACTACACACACACACACACACACACACACACGCACACGCACACAGTGACAACCTGACATAAAACAATAAAGGGAAGCCTTTATATTTGGTTCTCCAGACTGCCTTTGTTAATGGTTTTTCATTCATTAAGATTTGTCTTTTTTTTCCTTTCAATTTGAGATATATGTTGTTGTTTTTCTACGTCAATGTTCACATTTGAAATTTGCGATCGGTATCATTCTCACCACGAAACAATCCACCAAAAGCCGACGTCACAAAATAACTGGACTGCCGAGCTGTTGGTTCTATTTTGCAGGGATAGCGAACAGGGCTGCTTCTCAGCCGCTCTAGTAACATTAGCTCTATGTACTAAAACCATATATCAAGACTATAACAATATATGAAAGTGCCTCTGTATTCCCTTCATGCAATTAGTAATAAACTTCAGGTTCTCTTCCCACGTATAAGCTGAAGCTACGGGGATGGTAGCGGTGCTGCTTGTGGAAACCATCGGCCGAGGACAGATCTTTATAGAGGACTGCAAACCTTTTCTTTTTTTTGTAAAGACAGAGAGAGAGAGAGAGATCTTATACATATATATTTATGATATATGCTCCTTTTTATCTTTTACTACATGAGCTGGTTGGCAGTCTAGTTATTTTCTGAACTCTCACCGCCCCCTCCTCACACACACACACACACACACATACACACACACACATCCCGATTCAGTAACATCAGCTTACTGTCGCCCGTACGAATCAAACGACACACGCCATCGCCACCTGCAGCGGAGCATCATAACGACTAGATGAACATGTCAAAAAAAATCGACAGTAGGTTTGAAGAAAAAAAAAAAGTGTTTGTTTTTTGATGGAAAGTATTATTATTGAAAAATATGTGTCGATTGAGCCACGTGCAATGCATTGGGTAGATCATTGTGTTTGTCTGTTAGAGATTTTTAAGAAAGCTAAGAGAAAAGAGAAAAAAAATGTATTTGTTTCAAAGTCCGTAAGCTCCGGGACTCTAAACCAGGGAGCCATGGAAAATCCTAGTCTTTGTAAGTTTGGGGGTATTTGTTTTTATTTCCTTTGTCTCTTTTTTATGTTTTGTGTGTAATCAATTGTTTATAAAAATGTGGGAGGGCTGAAGAAAAAAAAAATTCTACACAACTTGGGGGAAAAAAAATTCTCTATCAGATAAAATCTGGTACATTCAGAGCTATTGTACATGAATGGTAATGAACAAAAATAACAGACCATTTAGGAAACAGCATTACTCCTCTCTATTTTTATTCTTCTTCTATTTGTATAGAGTTGGGGGAGAGGTTCCTATTCCTTCAGGTTGTGACACAAAAGGCATTTTGGTTCAACCTTTAGAGAGAGAGAAAAACCAGAAACACTTCAGATGACTTTCCCGTGCACTGCCTGAAACTCACCAGCAAAAAAAACCTCCCAATTTAACTCATTTCTATCTCATGCTTTGGCATGAATAAGTCCTGACCAGACCTCTTTTATTCCCATGATCATGCTTCTGAATCTAGAGCTGGGTAGAAACCCAGCAGGTTGCATTGAGACCCACATGCCATGGAAAGAGTGATAACAAAAACATATAAAAGTAGCTTAAAAATCCGGAAGAATGCGACTGAAAGCATTTCTGAAACAAGGTGAGCCTCTCCCCTGATCCACCCCTCCTCTGTAAATGACTCTTATAGTGCTTGTGCTGTAGTGTATAGTTTCCCAGCAGTTAAAGGTTGTCCCTTAAAAGTGCCTTTTGTTCACAGACTCCATTTTGTAATCCAGATCGCTCCCCCTCCTTTTTTCTTTTTCTTTTTCGACCGGCTCCGAGGTAACCGGTCGCCCCTGAGTGCCGGAGGAGGCGAGAGGTCAGCGCTCAGGGACGACTCTTTATTTCCTCCGGCCTTCGAAATGAATCCCCTCCATTGTACCGCCCCTATATCCTCTCTTCCTTTTCAACGCCGCATACACACACACACACACACACACACATGTGTATGTGTGTATACATCTAGTACAAAAGGAAACTGGTGTGAATTAGTTCTTTACTTTTTATTGATAAATGACAAAAAAAAAACTTTTTGAAAAGGCAAAAAAACTTGTTCTTGTTCAGCTCTTGCTTTTTTCTTCCCCTCTGTCTCCGCTCTCTGTTTTCTCTTAGACACTGGAGTAGTCTGTAACTGTGTGTCCGTCACTCTCCGTCTCTCTCTCTCTCCCTCTCTCTTTCTGTCTCTCTCTCTCTCTCTCTCTCCCGCCCTCTCCGCTGTCGTGGGAGGGCCGGAGAAAAAAAAAATTATTGCCGAAAAAACTTTTGTCTGAGCAGAATGCAGTTAGCTCACATGTTATTCTTGTCTGTATGCTTCACATTGTATTACCATACCCATCTTCTTCAGCTTCTCCATTCAACAGCTAATGTAAGTGAACAAATTACGCTGACGGGCTTTTGGGGGTGTCCTTGGGTGGGTTATGAAAAAGGACGACCGGGGTTTTGGGTTGAGGAGGTTTAGACGGACTGCTTCAGGATGTTGGAAAGGGGGCTGCTTCGACTAGGATAAGAGTTCTGTTTTAGCTATTTATTTTTTGGCTTTGTTTTATCCCCCCCTCTTTTTTTTGTTTGGTTTCCTTTTAATTTGGATTTCTTTTTCATATTTGCTATCAGGGTATGCTGTCGTTTAGGCCCTCCTCGAGGACGCCTTTGGACTGTAATTGAAAGCTACAAGCACCTTATAACCGGACTTGTCCTGCAGGAGGCTGAGCGAGGGGGAGGGAGGGAGGGAGGGAGGGAGGGTGCATTTCCAGGACATATCCACATCCATTTAAACCAATCTTATAAAGTGAAGTATTATTGTTCTCGGCCCAGCAGTATTATCCACTTACAACACACCAACCAGATCGATAAAAAGGCCAGCGTGAACCTGATCCCTCGGATATTTGAGGAATCAGGGAAGTCCCTCCATTAGCCTCCTCTGACCCCCTCATGCCGGACTGCTCCGTGTCTGTTCTGTTGTTCATTTTGTTCCTTTGGTCTTCTTAAGCGTGTATGGTTATCGGTGTAATAGGCAGCACCCTAGGCCCCCTGACCCCCAGCTCTTCTACGCCTGTCTAACGCCCTCAGTGCAGCACCACTTCTTTGTGAGAACACCCCCAGAGCTCTAGGTGAAATGCATGTGTTAATTACAGTTTCTTTTCCATAAGAAGAAAAACACAGTTTGAGAAGAGCAGCACCTGATTGAATAAAAAAGGATGTTCTTGACTGTACCATCTCGCTGTGTGCCGCGTCTTCATTCACCGACCGAATAAGGAAATGTGCTCGTTGGCTGCAGATGTGACGACAAAATGCAGCTTTATTGTAAACTATTACATCATGTGGAATTGTTGACTGATAATAAGCAAATGTGCACTAAAGCGAGATAAACTGAGATGGTGAACGTTATACCACGGCGTGTCGTTGTGAGCATGTTAGCATGCATTTAGCTGAGCTAGCATAGCTGTCAGCTTATTGGGATCATAAAGCCTTCACTGCAAAGTATTCTCAAGCTTTATTAGATGAAGACATTGTGAGAGTGCAAAGCAGGCTTGAGTTTATTTCATGAAACACTTTGGAAACGGACCAGCAAACTTTGCTTCAAATGAGCATTTAAATAAACATCAAAATTATCAAAAGCAATGTAATTACAGTATACATTAAATGAAAGTACTGTTTGATAATATACTGTGAATAAAAGGGTATTCCTACAGATTAGTATTGCACATAATTCCATAGTGGGGAACTGAGGCAACATATTAAAATAGAGTTTGAAATTGAAGCCTCAGAGGTCGAGATATCCCGACTTTAGTTTGATTCTCCAGCTCCGTCAAGGTGCAACGTACGGGATCAGCCTCGCTCACGAGAACAAAGGAAGGAACATGTATAACTTTTAAAACCTAAAAGGATAAATGTTCTAAAATAAGTGTTTACCTCAACATAAAACAAATGATATGCTGAATTACAGTGCAAGTATTTTTGGGCCCCATGACGGTTGTATTTCCAGCGTTTGGTCACTTTGTAAAAGCAGCTTCAAAGCCGAGTCCTGGTGGCTTGGGTTCGAACTGTTAGCTGGGAGCCGTCGCCATGTGGAGAGGCAATAGAAATACTCCAATATTGCACCTTTAATTGAACCAAAACATATCCGTTCTGGGTTTGTAGCTCAGGCTGTAAAAAGTCTCCAACCACAGAACGAGGATATAGAAATGTTTTCCCCGCACTCCTAATGACGAGGAATCTGACCAGTTTACCTTTAGGTAAAAAATAATAGACGCAGAGTGCTTTTACCGATTCCTTATGATTTACATAGTGAGAGGGATTCTTTGCAAAAAGCTCATTTTAGATTTTTATGGTTACACAAAAATAATCTATTTTTCGGTTTTAGAGTTCCTCAAAGGCACGATGACGTACATGACTACAATGTGCATAAAAATAAAAAGCAAAGCACTGAATTATGTATTCTGCTGAAGCAACATATTCAAAAAATCTTTGGCCTGTGTGCCTGTGTGCTCACTCAGGTGCAGCACGTAGCAGCGCTTCAGTGCATGTGCATCTTTGTTTTTAAGTAGCTGAAGAGCTTCAGGTCCACCGGTCCTCCCGGCGCGTCAGATTGGCTTCATTTTGCTGCTCTGTCATCTTGAAACAGAAAGAGAATTAAAAAAAAACACATCGCTTATTTAATTCTGTGACATGGAAAGTGCCAAAGATAAATGTACTTGAAGATAATCCACCTACTGTGCGGGGTCGGTTTCCTGCACCGGGTGTTTCTTCTCCTCGCCACCAGACAGACCGTCTTCCTGCCCTTCTGAAGGCGGAGACGGGGGGCCGTGTTGGAGTGGGAGCAGTGGTGCATCCTGGACGTTGGCAGATTTCACAGTGGGATCTTTTGAAGGGGTCTCACACACACATCAGACCAGAGACAGACTGTGGAGGGAGACACTCACCTGTGCAGCACGTGTAGCCTCCGGTGGAGGACGCGTCTCCTGGACCGGAGGGCTGCAATCAGAGGAGAACGGTATTGCAGCAAACGCAGGGGTCGGTGGAGGAGGAATACTACGAGGCGGCTTCCCACGGGATTTAGGAGGAGGAGGAGGTGGTGGAGGAGCTGTGGCCTAAATGTGTGAAGAGGCTGATATTAGAGAAAGCCAAAGCCACAACGACCTCATCCTCTGTCCGCGTTTACCCTCTACAGATGTTTTGTTTTGAGGCAAAACAAACTAACCACCCGAGCATCCACCTGCAGGATGTGACCAGTCAGGAGACGCACTCCTCCCCCTCCTCTGTGCAGGACGGGGTCAGAGCCAAGATGCCAAACCAACAGGACTGGAGTGTATTTGTGTTCATGACAGGCTGGTCTGAGTGTTTGAGCAGCTCGTGTTGTCGCCCTCACAGAGGAGTACGAACCTCAGAACCATTTATTTGCTTTGTAATGTTTTCACATACAAGGAATTTGTCCTGGTGGGAGACGCATCACATTGAACATTTAACAAGAAAAAAACATGGAACAATAAACACAGTGCAATACATGGGAGCATGAACATTTACAATTGAGTCTACAGTAGAATTTAAAGTTAAAATAAAGTGCATGGAATGTAAGTGTTCTGTGAAAGAGGCAGTTTTACGAAGACCACCACGCCCACATGACACACACACCAAAACACAAGTGGGATATATCTATATGCGTTGTTATGTCGATAATCAAAGCTATGTATTGCAGTGAAATGTTACTTTTGGCCATTGTTGAGCATGTTGAGTTTTCCTCTTACCATTTTCGGTCCTTAAATCTCAACAACAGCACTGGACCGGAGTGCAGCGGGACGGACACCAAGAGGTCAGCAGAGGTCAGCGAGCTTCTCTCCACCAGCTGTGTCAGGAACTTCGTCTCGTGCACAACAGCCTCTATGCTGCGTAGCCTGCTGCCATGTATGTGTGTGTGTGTGTGTGTGTGTGTGTCGCATCATCGGTACATCCGGAAATACCCAACTTCAGAGTAAAAGCATCTGCAAGCCTGTTAACATACACAAGGAAATGTGTTCTCACCTATATGTTATATATATATATATATATATTTGTATTGTCATGTGCAGGCTTTATGGGGTTAATTCAGTTACTGTTTGATGGACAAATAGTATATTTGACATGTGACAATAAAGTTTGACTTTTGGATAACAGAGTTCCACTGAAACTGAAGTGATGCCCCACGTTGTCTTATTCCTCCGTTATTATATTACACAATCCACATCTGATAACAAAGCCCATTGCCTCATAATTCGTCCATTGGTGTGGCGATTATTTACCAAATGATAGCGTTTAATCCTCTTTTATTCTGAATGGCCCGAGGAGCACGGAGCTGAAGGCGGAAGTGCTGTAAGGTTCCCGATGACGTCATTCCGGTTTGTGTTGTGTTTTTTTTGTCAACACACAAGAAGGTGAAAACGCAAACCGGACCCGCCGAAGAAGCCCCTCTCCGTGACGTGCTTAGACTCCCCGTGACCCGCCGTCTCTCCGCGCGCAGCTCCACGCGGAGAGTGTGTTCCACGCGCAGGGTGACGTCACTGCTCCCGTGGCCGTGTGAGCCGCTTCATGGTTGCTCTCGGCCCGATGGGGAACTGCCTGTTTTCACAAGGAGCGGACGACCTGTCGCTGCTGAACGAGTCCGAGGGGGGCAGCCTGCCCGGGGAGCCGGCGCACACCTGCCAGGTGAGGCCACGGGGCGCGTGGCGGGGGCTCGCGGGCACGAGCACCTGGAGACGGCATGGCGTTTTAAAATGCTTATTTACAGGCCTGGAAAAGTCCTTGGAAAAAATAAAAATCCACAAAGTTTTGGAAAAGTTATGTTCAGTTATATTCATGTGTTCATGTCGTTCATTTACGCTGAGTTTGAATTAATGAATATGCTTTTAAAAGAAAGACGCTCAAAATATAAGCAGGCATACATACAGGCATCTATATACATGTTTATTATTTTAATCAAACTATTGTCTCATTCATTTGTGTCATTTAAGGTTTACTGTATGCTTTGTATTCTCATTGTTAGTTTAAATACTACATTTACTCACTTTTTTTCACAAGATTTCACAACATGTTTTGGTCATGGAAGTTTGGTTTAAAGCAGGGGTGTCAAACTCATTTTCACCCCGGGCCTCATCAGCATCATGGTCGTCCTCAAAGGGCCGGTTGTAACTGTAACACTGTATACATTTAACTCCTCCCGAACATAATGTTAAATGTCTTTGTATTAGATTATTGTTTATTCAAGTGTAAAAATAGTGTACATGCATTTATATAAATGTAAAAATATATGGAAGCAAATGTCTCTGTTACTATGACAGAAGTCCATTTAATTTAGGGTTAAGAAACCCACATTGCTAAATTATAATAAATATACAATTATAAAGATCAAACTTAAAACAGAAGAAAATAACAAAGACAAAGATCAAACGCATGTTATTATATTAACTTTCTTCAAAGCTTTTTTTTCACAGTTGAGAAGGACATAACTGGTCCAACAAATAATTGTGAGTAAATAAAGACATGCATGTTGTCTGGGGCAGTGGTTCAACTGGTCTGGGGCAGTGGTTCAACTGGTCTGGGGCAGTGGTTCAACTGGTCTGGGGCAGTGGTTCAACTGGTCTGGGGCAGTGGTTCAACTGGTCTGGCTGCAGGACCCACCTTGACCCCTTAATGACAAGCTGAGATCCAATGCGAGGAACATTTTTAACTTCTCAAATTAATTTAATGATATGGTGCAGTTTGAACCTGAGAAAGTACACAATAGCACAGTTTGCCAACACAAAAAAAATGTTTGAAATATTCCCTCTTACACTCAATTAAAAACCCAAAAGTGCATCTTAAGGACATGAGGTAATACAACACACATAATATTTTTATAACTTCAGCCTTTTTTAACAGACTCAGTGTTTTCATGCACAAACATGGAATAAAAAAGTCGGTAATGAAGCTTAACTATCACAGATAGTCCAACGTGTAAACTCACGCAAGTAAAGCTTGACGCAGCATTGAGGAGGGTGAATAGATGGCGCTCCGCTGCATAAAAAAATCCCCTTCAAAATAAAAGCACATTAAAAATCCCCTTCAAAATAAAAGCCCATGCAAAGGTTCGCGATTCAAAACGGGTCCGTGAAGCCGTCGCGGGCCACATAAAATGACGCGGCGGGCCGGATTCGGCCCGCGGGCCTTGAGTTTGACATATGTGGTTTAAAGTCATGGAAAAGTGATAGAAAAGTCATGGAAGTCCACTGGTCACAATGTGTATGAACCTGACTTCGGTTTGTTAAAACCTGAGCGCCTGTAGTTCGTGTGTCTCAGAGGATAATTCTGCATGTGTGATAGATACGATAATAAACTTTGATTTAAGTCAGGGTTTGGATGCTGGACTTTAACCTGCAGCTCCACCGTGAGTTCTGGCTCCTGTTGCTTCCGTAGAGTCGAGTCTGGACTTCTTCTTCCTCCACAGAGTGGCATGCTGTTCAGTGTTGTCAAAAAGCCATGTGAGGATATGAACATTTCATGTCACGATTATCCTGTCGAAATAATTCTGGAAAGCACTATAGTTTATTTATTTAGTTTGTTAAGAAATACATATTTGTATTGCATCACAGATTGGACATGAATCTGTTTATTCTGTAGTGAACATCCTTTTTAGTGAAAGGAGGTTGTCATAAATCATGAGGCCCTCTGCATAAAACATACAGCCTACATTATTAAACAAGCTATATTGTGAGTCTGTTCCTGTATCTTTTTTAAAGTCTGGCGCTATTTTTCCTCTTTCATATTAGACAAACATATTACGAGAAAAATTAATGATTTTTTTTTAAAATCCCCTGCAGGAGCGCTCCCAGGCGGTGCAGGTGTACCATCCCACCCCGGGGGAGAGTCGCCTGGCTCACCAGCTGACCGAGGAGGAGCAGGTCCGCATCGCCCAGCGCATCGGTCTCATCCACCACCTGCCCAAAGGCGCCTTCGACCTGGGCTGCGACCCCTCTGACAAGAAAGTTAAAGAGTGGGTCACAAATATATACATCTGTCTTTTAATGTATTCTTCTTTTGTTGTTGTAGTTGTTGTTCTGATCAGACACAATAAACTGGGTTAACTCTCCGGCTTTATTTGAATGTGAGATCCCAGAGACTTACACTGGTTAACATGAGGAGAAAGGAGCTTAACCTGAGCTGATTTCCCAAACGTTCTCCTCACGCATGACGGTGACCTCTGTTCCTCTCCCCCGCCAGGTGTGTGATCTGCATGATGGATTTTGAGTACGGCGCCCCCATCCGGTTCCTGCCCTGTCTGCACGTCTACCACGTGGACTGCATCGACCCCTGGCTGATGCGCTCCTTCACCTGCCCGTCCTGCATGGAGCCGGTGGACGCGGCGCTGCTGTCCTCCTACGAAACCAACTGAGCGCCCCGCCACGGCCGCTCCCGCCTAAAAGTAACCGCACCTTTTTTTTTGTAGCCGAAAACTGTCCTCGCTGTTCAAACCGGTAGCCGAGGTGATGTGGCATTATGCAGATGTTTGGAAGGGTGTTTTAGGATATCTGACGTTGCTTAAAGTTAGATATGCACCTATTTGGGCTTTGGGGACTCTTTGCCTTTAACAGTAGGACGACGTGCCAAATCAAGCTAGATGAAGAATATGTGACGCTGTACACGTAGCAAAACATGGCTGCAAAGTAATGTCACTTTTGTACCGACAGTCTATTTTAATTTGTGACTTCTTCTTTTTTTATTTTGGGTAATTAGATGCATGTCAGCATTGTGATTCACTTCCCCTTTCTAGACGTAATGTGCAATATGTAATATCAATGGAGAAAATGCAGGAAATTTGTCTCAATCCAGTGACGTTTTAGTGTTTTTTTTTTTAAAGAACATGTGGCCTTGACTGTCACAAAACAACACCGGCCTCTCTACTGATATGCAATCATCAGAACACAGAAGAAAAAACATGTTTTCCCATAAACGCTCACATCTACAGCGCCATGAGACAGAATGGTGTCCGCTAGGTGCAATCCATTTCATTTGACTAAGGTTGTCGGTACTGTTTTTCCTGTTGAAGCTGCTTTTATAAATAGGATATTTTGTTTGTTTTTTTGCCTTCCCACAATATGGATCATCTCCTTTGCTTTGCCTTGAGTTTAGTTTTAATAATCAGTCTTTAGCGAGTCCTTCTCATTGTTAACTGCCAGTGACATTAACCAAGATAAGATATGCTGTGCACCTCATCTGTAGCCTGAAGACTTGTAGATGATTGTGTGTTTTGATATGAGAGTGTGTGTGTGTGTGTGTGTGTGTGTGTTGTTTGATAAGACGGCAGGTAGAGATTGGCATGCCAGTTGTAAACCGTGTTGTAGTTCTCTCTCTTTTTCTAGTTCCAAGCTGTCGGGTTTGTTTTGTGGTGACGGCCTTCTTACAGCAAATGATGCATCTCCTGAGCTCCTGGGTCTGGGCAAACAAAAACACTTTCATCTTTTGGTATTAGACCTGAACTCTGACACTGACTGCGTAATGTATATGACAAACAAGTACAACTCTGAATGAGAAGCTACGGCAGTAGAAAGGAATGTAAAGCATCCTTTCAGCGTTTAAAGATCTGGACAGTACACGTGGCGACAAGCGGACATTTCTGATTCTCTCGGGCTGCTGTGCCTTTTTTAAGGTTGAGGAAAGCCGATTCCTGTGAAGTACAATCATTTCTGACATGACTTTTCATTGTAATGTTAGCTGTCTTCTCGGGGGAAACGGATACCAGCACTGTTCTGATTTGTGTCACTATGGATTAGGCCAGAAATGAAGCCAGAGGTTTACTCTGGCTGCTGTTAACAGTTTGTTTTAATTTATAATGTGTGCCAACGGTGCGCAGATTTGAATGAAAAAATCATGAAACCACAATAAAAGTGGCCACCAGATTATAAACATCACATGTGCGTTGTCTTTTTGTTATCGTGTCTTAAAGCCGACGGGCGTGGAAGGTGGTTTACCAGTGTTTATTAAATGTGCAATTCTGTGATGAGACAAAGGGCCAAATGAGCAGAGGCTCAACACATTAGTGCAAATGTCCCGCAGCGGCTTCCTGAACATCGCCGCCTCATTCCCACTACGAGAACACAGCATGCCTGAGCCCAGACAGACACACAACGCTGCACGGAGAAGGAGAAGGAAAGAGGTTTTTCAACAAAATATTTTTATTAAAAAAAGCAACATATTTACATTATTGAAATCACACTTTCACATGGGCAGAAAATTAACTTCAATGCAAACCTTGATAATAAAGTTTAAACATATTTTACAGTTTATATTAATTTCAAACCCTCCAAGAGTTTACAGGTAACAAACAAACGCAGAGTATTCCTTGCTGTGTATCGTCTCTTAAAAAGCATAGATTCCTAAACTGACTGTGGCCAACGCCACAAAGAGTCCCAGCAGCGTGCTGAGCAGCAGAGACGATTGGATGATGGCTCTGGGGATCTGGAGCATCTTCCCCGGTGTGGAGTGTGTTGAACGAGTCTGCAGCTTGCTGTCCGGGATACTCAGCAGCAAGTTATGCACATCATCAAAGACCTGTAAACCAAATAAAGACTTAAAAAGTGCGTAAACAGCTTTAAGAGCATCGTTTGGTCTTTCCGAGCCGACGGTGGCTCTCCGTCGCTGCGTACCTGGATGTTGAACTCGAAGGCTCTGACGGCCTCCTCCAGCACGCCGGCCCGCTCCTCCTCCGTGAGCTCCACGCTGTTCATGCGGCTGCGATACAGCTGTTTGAACCGGTTGGGGCTGGACACACCGGGGAAGGCGAAGAAGGACAGACCCTCGCTGCCGCTCAGCCCCATGGACTTCTGGGCGATTCGACCCAGGACCTGCCCTCCAGACAGGTCGCCGAGGTAACGAGTGTAAGCGTGGGCAACCAGAAACTCTGGGTTTTCTTTACCGATCTGCAGAAGAAGAGAAGCAGGGAGGGAGAGTGTTATCTCAGTGTCAAACAGAAGAGAAACGAATGTTATAAATATGCTATAATGAAACATACTTGTCTGAGTCTGTGGCAGTATCTTTTAGTGGCAGCCGGGACGACAACCTTCTGCCTCCAGTCCGGGCCGTAGAAGTATTCCAGGTCTTTCTTGAGGGTGTCCAGTCGGGCCAGTTCAGTCGGGAAGTAAATGGGAGCGACGCTGGGGTGGTGGGCGTTCCTGTCCATCTCTTCCTCCAAGGCCTTGTAGACTTCATACAGCGAGCACAGGAGGAGCTGGAGAACCGGAGGGGGAGGTGTTGTCAGGAAAAAGATCACAGTAGCCAAAACAAAAGGTGAAATCCTCCACACAAAGAGTGGAGTGTTGCGTTACCTTGTGCTGCGGCATGGTGACTTGGCCCCTCTGGAAGCTCAGCATGAGCTCTGTGTTTTCTGCCCTGACGTGACTCTCCTTTGTCACCGCTTTGATTTGTTCTGACAGATCACTGCAACAAAAGAACAAAGCGGGCGAGAGGTAAGAGAGGAAGGATGTGTGAAGAACCACGATGCACATTCATTACTCAAGTACAAGTATAGATACTAGGGTTTAAAAATACTTCTGTAAAAGTTGAAGTATCAACTCAAGCTTTTTACTTAAGTAAAAGTGTAAAAGTACTGGTTTAAAAACTACTTAAAAGTATAAAAGTAATGTAAGGGGATTTTTTTTCTTCCATTAAGGACAAACTCTTAAGCCGCGTCTCAGGGGCCTATAGTGCACTACCCCACCTCCCCCAAAACAATCATTTTTATAAAGGCCATAATGACTATAATGTTTTAAAATGTTATGTTGAAAAATGTGGGATGCACTAGGCTACCCGTTTCAGCTGCATATACTGTATGCTCATTTAAAATGATCACATTTTATTACAATGCAAATACATTACAGTACCATATATGTACTGAGCATTAACATGCGTTTCATGGAGCGAAAGACATGATAACTAGTTGCCTATAAGTATTGTAATAGTGCAAAATAGGCGGCGGCGGCGACTTCGACAAACACCTAAAGCTGTGGTTCTCAAACTTTTTCTGTAAATAACGTAATTGTGTGACTCATCTGTGCTTTTATAAATAACAGAATAAAGACAATTGCAATCACTTTCAAGTAAATCAGATTGCCCCATCAGACAATGGTTTGTGTAAGTTCTATCTGTGCAAAAAATAACTCATATTTAGTTACTACTAAATAGATCATTGTGGAAAACAATAAGCTTTTAATTTGTTTTGCCAAACAAAACAATGAGTGCAGATATGTGAACCATCAGGTTGTATCAGTATTAGTGGCTGCAGTGACCTGCTTTCCTCGACACACATGTTATAAACGGGGTTGTAGATTTGATACGGCCTCTCTCAATTCATGCTCAATATTGAGCTTAGATCTGTTTTTTTATTTTGAGAAACGCAACAGCAGGCGTCGCGTCAAATCGTGCATGCGTAAGCGTAACCTGTTAACGGCGTACCTTAACCATTTACCCAAAAGTACAGGCATTTGTCCATGTATTTATTAATGACGTAGTTGTATATCCGTGTACTTTATACTTGTGTAATATGTGAAGCCAGCAGCTCATTGTTGGTAGAAGACACGAGCACTTTGGCTCGTTTCACCTCCTGCTCCGGGTCCAGAGAGCTGCTGTTGCATCTTCACCAAAAAAAAAACTCCAGTAAAGTATAGATACCCAAAATGTCTACTTAAGTAAGGTAACAAAGTATTTGTACTTTACTTGACACCTCTGCGTACGGCTGATAAGACTTCAGTGCAAGCGCAGATAGGTTAAGTTGCTGCACTTGAACTTGAACTTAAACCACAGCTCTTTTTATCAATATATTTGCAATCATCAGTCAAGTGCAGGACTATATGATATATGTATGTATTAATATACTGAATTGTATTAATAAGAAGTCCTTATGTCAAAGTGTTGGAATAAATGTTAAATATTTAACTGCAAAGTAGTAATGCGTGATGCCTTTTTTTGCATAGCCCTACCAAAACAAATTGCCAGCAGAAGAACATGGCATTGCCCGGGGGTGAAATGTGAGACGTAAAAATAACATAATAAATGCCAGCAGCTGATGCTCACCTGCCCGTCATCTGCTCTTCCGCTGTCTGTGTTTTCTTCTCGGTCTCCATTGTGGTCCTGGACAAAAAAAGTTGAGATGTCATATTCAAGAGCTATAAACTGTCAGCAGGAGGTTGTGGAATAAAGCTAAAAAAACAGCAGCGTAGATATTGTGTTTACTCACCAGTGAGGGACAAGTTGTGCAGCTGTGGTAGTGATTCACTGTTTCTCTCTGGATGTGCAGGACAGCTCGTGCTCTGCGTGCCTTCAGTCGTCTCCCTCTTTTATACCATCCTCCTCTGTCTCCTCCCTTCAGCAGCTGAATGAAAACAGGAACTCTGCGTCACTAAACCTCAGTTCAACAAACAGCAACTTCCACGAAAACAATGGGAGGGACTGGGAGTTAACATGATGCAGCAACTTCCACGAAAATAGTGGGAGGGACTAGGAGTTAACATGAAGCAGCAACTTCCACGAAAATCGTGGGAGGGACTGGGAGTTAACGTGAAGCAGCAACTTCCACGAAAATCGTGGGAGGGACTGGGAGTTAACGTGATGCAGCAACTTTGAGAAGACTTTGGAAAAGTTCCAAGGGAGGGACTATGAGATTTAACATGTGAGGATGTTTTCATCTCTTCAGGTCGAGCGCTTAAACATGATGGTGCAGGTTTGCAGTTCTCAGTTGCTTCAGTAGAGGAGGAGCCGACTCTAAAGTACAACTGAGAGTTCAGAGAGCCAGAGAGGGGAAGTGTTGCAACAGTGACTAATGTTAGAGGGGAAAACAAACACGTGACTGTGTCAAAGACAATGCACCAACCGTTTTCAGTTCATCAGAAGCATGAACAGGTTTAACCACGTTATTAATAGGTCACTGCAGAGTTTATTACATGAAAAAAGACCAACGTCCTGTAGTGTCGAATGACCAAAATCCTTTCATACTTTCATACTATAAGCTCCTCCTTGTTGTACTACAGATGTTATGTTGATGAAATGTGCTTTTGATTCATTGTGGTGAATTTATATTGGAAAAAAAATATTCAACAACTTCACATTTATAAAGTGTAGAATGATACAAAATAAAATCCTTTCATAGATCAATGGGCTCTTCTTGGTTGATATAAATCATTTATATCAACTGAATGACAGAGTTATTATATTTATAGAGCAGTCCTAGATTTAAGTTAGTGTAGCAGTTTGGAAGAAAGTAATCTTCAGCAATACTTACATATTGCATTTTTTTGGTAATTTTTGTTAATTTTGACCAAAATATGTCGCTGGGTGCTGCAACCTAATTTGAAATAAGACTTACAGACATACTTTTGGCCATGAAGTTTACTTCAAAATGTTCAAAAAATGTTTTCTTTTAAATGAATGGATGTAAATATGTATAAAAATGTCTTATTGAGAAAATAAATTCCTGAACACAACCTACAAATATGAAATACACAGTTTAAAGCGGATAATTGCATGTAAAAGATAAATAGTAATAAAGATAAAGAACTGCAGAGGAAGGCGCTTCTGCGCATGACGCACTAATCAGTCATCTATTAAATCACGTTGCCTCCGCTCGCTCCGGCTTAACGTGAGTCAGCGCGGCGACGGACACACACTAACCGTGAGTCAGCGCTCCGCCGCCTGCGCGTTCTCTTTGTGGGTCAGACCGACACGGAGTGGACCGACTTCAAAGACGCCGACTCGTTTTGGAACTCGCGTGTTGTTCAGTCGACAGAACCCGGATGTGTCGTTCGGAAAAGTCTCTTTAGATTAACGGATACTTCTGGAAACGTCGACGACGGACTTCTACTTTGCAATATGACACGTGACTTGTTAAATGAAAGGCTGTCCTCAACTCGCAGACTTAGTTTGTCTTCATTTGTTGTCGCGTTAACGAGATAGAAACGGACTCAACCAGCTGCCTTCAATAAAGAGGCGACATTTAATGACGTTAGTTACGTGACCGGTAGCTAAACTAAAGCAGCGGCCTCTGTGCTGCTGACTAAGCACTACCTTAGTCAGGTCGGGTCGCTTTAAAATAAAGGTTCACGTTAATGATTCCTTCCCTTTGCCAAGTGCACTTCGCTGACTCCTTAGTGGTCTGGCGTTCACATTGACAACAGATTAAAATGTGCACATAACACACTTAAGGTAAACCGAGTTATTTCTGTTCAATAAACTTTATTCTTTCATGCAATCACAAACTGGGCTCATACTGCTTTTAAATGTAGAATGAAAGAAGTAGAGGTTCCCAAAAATGTAAATGTTTCAGAATCAGAATCAGCTTTAATGGCCAAGTGAGTTTACACATATAATTTAACTTTGGTTTCACTTAGCTCTAAGTACTTGTATACAATAAACAAGATAAATATATAAAAAAGACATTAAAGACAGCAGTAGTCCAAAAAAAGTGCAGGCGCAGGTGTCTGAGTAATTGTTCATCAGAGAGACGGCCTTAAGTGAACTCTGTTACGTCACTGTCTCTCAGCTTAGTTTCTTTTAACTTGTCTTGTTCTGTGTTTTGTCTGTATGTGTCTTCATGCTGCTGCCTGTCTTGCTCAGGTCTCCCTCGAAAAAGAGATTTTTTATCTCAATGGGACTCTCCTGGTTAAATATAAAATACTGTAATGTGGCTGTTGTTGCTGGAGTGTGCAGAAGCAGCCCCAGTGAGAGGAGACAGAGAGGAGGAGGCCCCAGAAGATGGATGTGGAGCAGCCGGAGCCGGGGTTTGAGGAACGTAGCACCAAGAGGTGGAACCTGGGCCCTGCACTTGGTATCGGGTGGTGGTTTAGAAAAAATATATTTTTAAAATAATCTTTACATCTGCAGCAGAGTATCGGTTGTGACACATAATGCGTGTTATTTATTCTGATCTATCTCTTGTTCGAGGTGTATCCCGAAGCTCCAGATATTTGAACTCTGAACCGAACTTCGTTGTGGCTCTGCTTCTCAAAACTGTGATTCATTCTAACTCCACGTGTGTGATGGCTTATATTCACCTTTTTTCTTCAGGAACCGGAAGGCCTGACCCACAGGGAAAGGAGCCCCTCTGGTAAGGTGCTTCTCATTCGTTCACCATGCGTCAGCTGTGTAGATATAATGCAGTCTGTCTGTGCTGAGTGTTGAGCACGTTTCAGCTTGACCGGCCATGACCGACCATATGGACACACTAAAGATGCAGGAGGGGCCCTCCGTAAGAGGAAGATATGGTAAACGGCATCTGTTATCTATGAATACATGGCATATTGCAGATAATGGTGAGGCTGAGTCCTCTGGCCTCGTCCCTGCTTACCCAGTCTGTGTGCCACGATGCCAATGGGAGGGAGGAGGAAGAGGAGGAGGAGGAGGAGGAGGAGGAGGAGGGGGGGTGAGAGAACCGACGAGATTAAATATATTTGACCCTGTCGGGTTGAATTTGTCAGTGTGTGTGTTATGATTGTAAGAATTAATTCAAACTGTCTCTGCAGGACATCCAAGACCAGTTGTTGCGTTCATGTTGCACAGCAGAGGGCAGCATTGAGCCGGTAGTTATCCTCCATGTTGTTGAGTTTATTTTTCACTTCCGCTCTTCATCATGTTCATACCTCTCTGTCTCTCTCAGGCAAGTCCGAGCTCCATGTTGGAGTACTGGGTGGACTCGGATAACCGGCCCGGCGTGGCCGGCTGTCCTGCAGCCGTCGCCCCTCCTGTAGCCCTCAGGCCGTGTCCCTTCATACCCGCTCTGAGCTCTGTGGGTCAATCCTTGGTGTGCGGCCCCGGGGCCGACCCCTGCGGCCCCATTAGTTCTATGTGCGGCCCCACCAGTTCAGCCTGGGACGCGCTGGGATCCACATGCAGGAGTCCTGGCTGCTCTGAGCGGGATCCTGTCGGCGCTGCAGCTCACCTCCACCTGTTGGGAGAATCCTTGTCCCTGATTGGACACCATCTCCAGGAGACAACTGTGAGTAGGTTTAGTGTAGGAAAAACAATGTTTTCTAATACATATTGGTCTGGGAAACTTTATTTTTATTGTGAGCATATTACATGCATCTCTTTTCATTTAAGCGTCCCTTTTGAAAAACACATTTCTGCCCAAGTACCCCCTGACCAGCGCAAAATATTATATTATATTTGTACTGCAGTTAACGATTGCTTTGAAAACATGAATACTAAATATTAACTGTGGTTTGTTGAACTTACAGTTACGTTTTTTCATTATGCCTCTGAGACAGCGACAGCCGTGACATAACGTTTTCCTCGTAAACACAATATCTCAGGCCTGAGGGACTTTCTTCATATTTAGCACAAACGTTCACCTAAACCAGTGGTTCTCAAACTTTTTCTGTCAGTCCCCACTTTGGAAGAAGAAAAATGTTCGGGCCCCAACAAAAGTGGAACAAAATGGTCCAACTTTTTGTGACTCCTCCATCCGTGCTTTTTCAAATAATAGACTAAAGAAAATTGAAATCCCTTTCATGTAAACCAGATTGTTCCATCAGACAAAAACTAATAACATGTGAAATCATTTTGTTAGAACATTGCAAATAAAGTTCTGTCTGTGCAAAAAATAACTAATATTTGGCAAAAGAAAATACTTATTGTGGCTGCAAATAACCTGTTTTGCACTGAATATATTTTCAAGATAATAACAATAACGTTCAACCTGTATATACATTTTTAAAACGCTCCACCTGTAATACCTCCGCGCCCCACTAGAGGGTCGTGCCCCACAGTTTGAGAACCACTCACCTGAACTCGAGGTTGAACTGATTCGATTTTGGTGGTCAAAGGTCACTGTGACTTCAAAACGCAAAAAATCATATGCTAATTATGACAATTTCACCCAAACTTCTGAGAGGATAAGGTGAAGGAATTTTGGACAGACGTGGATGTAAACTGCAACCGGGCGTGTTGGTGGAGGCAGGTCCTTCTAGTTGAAGTTATTACGGCATAATTGTAATCATGCCTTACTGATATTTATTTAAATGAAATCTCCCATACCTGCTGCAGTACTCCAACGTACCACTGGAGGTACTCGTACCCCCATTTCTTTAATCACTGACAAAAATAATAACAGGGCAGCACCTTCATAATTACATATCCATATTTTTAATCTAATTGGTCTCCAAACAGATCATCATGGCTCAAATAAAAATAGCTACAACCTGACACATAAATAAACGGGGCAGGTTTGACTATTACCAGACGGCTCTTCCCACCAGATCAATGTATGTATGCCTCTGATTATAACTGGTTGCTGTCGGGTTCTTTTACCCGTCTTCACAGGATTATTTCTGACCAACGTTAACGGTTTCAAAAGGTGTAATGATATAAAGTTGGCGTCTGGCGCCACCTCCTGACAATAACGGAGCGCAGGCTAGTGTTGGCCCTCCTGGCTATTGTTAAACATCATCACAGTGGCTACTGGTTCGTTATCGATAACTAAGAGGATCTGATCCAATCAGATGCATGTAGAAAACCACCAGCTTGTATGACCGTCCTCCTTTTTAAATATCCGTTGGAGATGTGAGCATTAAACTGTCCACCCACGAACGCACTGCTTCTCAAATGTGGGTATACGTGAGATTAAAAAATATATATTTAAAATGAGCATCAATTAAAAAATAACTTTGAATATAGTTATTTCATAAATATTCAATGAAATACAAGTGTAAGTTAATAAACAGATACTCTATAACACAGCGCTGTGTATTACATTTGAATCTAATCCTAAACTAAAATACATGTTTTGATATTTGGGTTGAGTACATTGAACACCTCGCCCTGCACTAGGCGCTGATGATGGCTCCTCGTCCTCCTCCTCCTCCTCCTCCTCCTCCTCCTCCTCCTCCTCTCTCTGCAGAAAGCGGTGAGCGTGCCGAGCAGCGTGTCTCTGCTCTTGGACTCCCTGCTGTGCGCTCTGACTCCGCTCATCGGCCTCACCGCTCACATCCCAGAGCTGAGGAGCTGCACCCGGCACACACTGGTGAGGCACGCAGCCGCTGCCTGAGCACACACACCGTTTACCACACACACCGTTTACCACACACTCTACACATGTAAGGTAATATGATCTTTGTTTTTTTGTTTTTTTTCAAGCCCTCCACTCTGGAAAACATTTCCTTTCTGATGCCCGGGTTGTGAGTGAGGATGAAATCACTGACGGCACACAAGTTCTGATAGACTTTATAGTTTACACTTGGAAATACATCTCAAATCTGTTTTGTTTTACAATAATATTTGTTTGCACTATATATATGATTTGAGTGGTACCACACTCATGCAAGTTGACTTTGATCTGTCAGGATACTTGCTTGTATTAGTTGTTTAATTAAAAGAGGTGTGTAAATATTTAACAAATGAAAAGTGCCAATTTTTGTTCTTTTGCTTTACAGTGAAGTTGATCAGCGTCTCTATAGATTTACTGCATAGTCTCCTAAATGTTCTTGGATTTACACTTGAATATAAACGTTGACGAAACTACAAGTTGCACAAGTTCATTTTAAGTAACATAACTACATTTGTAATCCCTGATAAATTTGACTGCATACAAACAAAGAAGCCTCAACGTCTCATCTGTGTAATTATAGTAAATTTTAAAAAAATAAGCAGGGAAGGATATTGTGGTAAAACTAATATAAAATAACTGTAAAGTCATTTGTTTTTAAGCTGTGACATCTCCACCAATAGAAACGACACCGCTTGAGTTTCTGTGGCTCTCGTGACGTCGAGCCACAGAACTGAGTTGAGTTTGACGCTGCGCTTCACAAATATTCCTTATTGTTTTTCACACGCAGTCTAGAATTAAGAACATGCTTAAATATTGTAGTGGATGAAATGCCGTTTCATGTTCAACCTCTGGGGTCGAGAGGAAACTTTTGGTAGTGAAAGAAGTAAAGTTGAATCCCAAATCAAAAGATTTAAACATAAAACACAGTTTTCCAAGCATTTGTTTTGTATGTGTCAGTAGCCCCAATTAATACAAACTTAAAAAACACACACAAAAAACTAAACCTTTCTGAAACTAAACACAATCTTGCAAACGCACTAAAAGTGTCAAAACTGAACAATAAAACTGAAAATACCAAACTATTTTAAAGTAAGCTTATTGCTTATTTAATGTTTTCAAATGTTGCTCACAGTTTATGGGATATGTTCCTTCAAACCTTCAATGTGACTAATGAACTCAAGTTAAGCTAAACGGATGCTTGGAGAGTCATTTCAATTTAGCCTTTACTAATTATTATTGACCAGAGGTTAGCATTGTAAAACAATTTGATTATGAGGTCATCAGACTTTAATCGCTGTAATATTTCAACACCTGAAATACCTGATGTGATTCATGAATCCATTCGCATCAGCCGTGTCCGGAGGCTTCATGTCTCCAGGTCGTCCGTCCGGTCCATTCTCATGAAGACGATGTCGCACGCCGGGGTGGAATTTCTTAAAATTTGCCGCAAACGTCCACCTGGACTCGAGGTTGAACTGGTTAGAGTTTGGTGGTGAAAGGTCTCTGTGACCTGAAGTCAACTAAAAACCATTCATAAGCTAATTATGTCACACTAACGTCTCATCGGATAAAACGATGTAGACTGCAATTTGAGTGGCTGGTGGAGGCTGATGACTGCAGTACAATACGATCCAAAAGTCTCAGTTTAAGGCAGGGGTGTCAAACTAATTTTAGTTAAGGGGGCCAGACCAGTAAAAGTGGGCCGGACCAGTAAAATCATAGCATAATAACACATACATAATGACAATATTTCTCTATGTTGAAATCATTGGTGAAGGTTTTTGGATGATAAACCCTATTTTAAGGTCTTTCTACAATAAACTCTAAACATAGTTAATAGCAGTTAGCACGAGAGCGCTAACAATGTGATTGGCTGTAGTGATGTCTGTCAGGGGATCAACTCAAGAAACTCCTCCAACATCTCATCAACACCACGAACGTATACGGCCAGTTGAGCAACATCTTTAGTGATGTCAGCGCTCATCGAGTGAAACTGAAAATGCTACAGTAGACTTTACTTTATGCTTCTTTTGGCGGCAAATCTGCTGAAAGATCGGAAATCCTATCCGTCACAGTATTCCTCGTTAGGCTAATGTTGGCAAAAGCATGACATTTTATAATTATTTTTTTTACATTTGACCAGTTACCCGGCGGGCCGAGCTGGACCCCCTGGCGGGCCGCATGTTCGACACCCTGCTTTAAGGCATTCACCCACTAAGCAGAATGAAACCGCTAATCCCTGCTTCATGATGCACAGCAGAGTTTAACCCGACTTGACATCAACATCTCGCCCTGACAGCTGCTGCCTCTCTGGATCTCTACAGGCATATTTCACCTGATGACTCAAACCCTGCAGCTCATGCTTTATTTGACAGTCATGTGAGTCTTGACGCCTCGTGGGAGTGGTGGATGAAGTAAGTGATTCACACCTCTTGGGCCCTGGGATGTATCGCCTCCGCCCCGCGATGGAATGCTTAGCAGCCCGCGGACAAAAGAAACCTGTTGTGCACGGGGGGAAAAGATATTTACTTCTGAGTGCCTTCATGTGGGCATGCGTTCAGAATTGGGAGTGGTGAGACAGGTACCTCCCTACGACGGCAGGGCTCACCTGCGTAGGCAGCTGTTGGTCGTGCACTGCGCTGGTTGACTTGTTCAGAAAGAGATCAGAGAATCCAGAACGAACCGAGCCGAGAAGACGACGCATGAACACAACCTAAACCTCCTAACACGCTTGAGTAAGTATGTCTGTTTGTTTGAGTGATGCAGCTGTTGACTAAACTACGACTAGTACCCAGAGTAGTAGTTTAGCTGACGCGGCAAATTGTAGATTAGTCACCGTACCAATGGTTGTTCTGTGAGCTTTAAATAGACGAAACAAGTGTCTGTCTCTCTTTACTTTCAGTATAAAGTTTGAATTTCACTTTAGTGCTAAATGTGTACAGTTGGTACGTGGCCTTGCGATGCCCTATGTTCAATCCTTTTTTTCTTTTCATGTTTGTGGATATTTTGTAAGAGGATGTGTTTTGCATTTGAGTCCCATGCAGCAAATGCCCTGGTAGAATGTAGTCGGACAGGACTGGCAAGGTGTGGCGCATCATGCAAGCTCGGAGAGAAGCAATGCAGCTGGGCAAAGGAAAGAAAGGCTCCAGTGAGAGTCTCAGTTCTTGTTAACTCGGGTGAGAGGATGGAGAGAAAGGATCAGAGATCGCAGATGAGAACGCATCAAAAGTCTCCACGTGTTTGTTTAGACGTCACTTATCCTGTTTGCGTTTCAGATGAGACGAGTAAACTCCTACCCAACCCGTCCAATTCTGTTTTTCCAGTTTTATTTGCATGCGGCTTCATCTTCAAAAAGTCAAACATTTGTATGATCACGCAACCTCAAAACACACCTTTTTTTTTGTTTTTTTTGGTGTTGCTTCCCATCAAAGAGAACCAGTAATCTTCGGTCCTGAAATACATCCAGCACATTTGACCCCCTCCTCCTCCTCCTCCTCCTCCTCCTCCTCTCTCTCCAGCAATGAGTGACCTCTTGAGAGGGAGCCACGGCGGGTCCTCTGCCCCGGACCTGAACCTTGTTCTCCTGGGAAACATCGGGTGTGGAAAGACGTCCTCGGCCGACACCATCCTGGGCCAGCTGTCCCTCATCTCCTCCAACGCCTCCAGGAGCTGCCAGCTGCGACAGGGCCCCGCCGAGGGCCGCGGCGTGGCGGTGGTGGAGGCGCCGAGGTGGTACTGGAGCGGCGGCAAGATGGAGGACAGCGTGAGGAAGGAGACGCAGCGAGCGACGACGCTGGTCGCACCGGGCCTACATGCCATCCTGCTGCTGGTGCCTGTGAACCAATTCACAGAGGTGGGTCCTGGACGCAGTCGGGACTCGCACTTGTCACGGCATTGTGTCATTTACTCATGCGGTCATCTGTGGTATAATGTTGGTAGTTTATAGAAAGTAAAAGACATTTAGATTTCTGTGTCTTTTCTTTAGTCTTGACTAAAGTGTACAAGGTGCATATGGGAATTTAGCACTTCAAGGCCTAATATTAGTTGAATTTCTCTTTCTCAGATGGAGGGTCTTGTGCCTGCAGAGCTGGAGGAGACGTTTGGGGAGGAGGCGCTGGATCACACCATAGTGCTGCTGACCTGTGGGGACTACCTGATGGGAAGAACAGCGCAGGTATTAGAGTTTCACTTCAAGCGCTCTCATTCCTACTATAACAAGTCTTTAAAGTCGAGTGTACACTTTGGTATCCTGGGATTCATCTTGAGCTTTGCCTTTGAGTTTTAACTGAGTCTTGTGACACACTGACGCAGGAAGAAGAGCCATCCGTCTGAACTCGTGTTGTGTCTACTTTGCGAGATATCGGCTGCTTCTCCTTCAGGCATCTTTCCACCGTTTCCGCCGTTCACCGAGTCCAATGTGAGCTAAAGAGCTGGTGTTATGAGAGCAGGAAAACAATCTAAAATGTTTTTCCCGCAGGAATACCTGCAGAAAGAACACCCAGGCCTGAGGCAGGTGATCGAGCGCTGCGGAGGCAGGTACCATGTCATCAACAATCGGCAGCGGCAGAACAGGGAGCAGGTCCAAGAGCTGCTGGAGAAGGTGAGACGTGGAGCCATGAACAGACCGGCCTCAGGAGTCCAGTTTGTATCTGTTCTCACGCTGATGTTACCGCACAGTTTAGTCCTTTTGGTGAACTTTTTAAAATCCTCAGCAGGAAATTGTGTTTTCATAACATGCAGCATGTGGAGGAGCTCTTTGAGTGTTCATGTCTCAGCAAGTTTCACCCTGAACGATCACACCCAGACCCAGTCTGGACTAGTTTTAATAATTAAGCTGTTTGCATTGCGTCTTTGACTGACATTGATTATTGCAGGCGTTCTAAAACATGGCACTGTAATTGTTATTGTGAGGATTATTTCTAAATGCATTGTTTGTTTGTTTATATAACAGGTGGACAACATGGTGGCGAACAATGGTGTTTTCTATATGAAAACGGCCAAGGAGAGAGAGCTGGCGCAGAGAGTGAAGGAAAGAAAGCGAGAACTTCTGGAAAGTTTCAGAGCTCAAAAGGACGGGAGAAGAGAGACCGTCGCTTCAACGCACATCCCGGACACGGACACACGGAGGAGCGTGGAGCACGGCGCCGCCTCGGAGAGGAGGAGAGAAGCGAGGGACGAGACGGAGGGAAGCGTGGCCGTGAGCCAGAGAGCCAACGGGCTCCACTCAGCGGCACAACAACAGTCCTCTTCAGAGCCGCACAGCGACCGGACGCCCAGTTTCAGGCTGAACGCAGGTCAATATTTGCATTTTTGTCCCCGAAGTTGTTCCAAATCACAATGAAAATGTATGCGAGCGCAAAACAGGACTCATATTTACTGTTTTTCCTCTGTAGAAGGAGCTATACTCTCACAAATGTCTGAAGCTAAATCGACTCCAAAAGTGGTCACAACTTGTGAGTCACAGAGTATATAATATACACACTGTCTCGTATGATGTCACCAAAAAGTGCACTCTTATTATGTCAGATATGTTGTGCTGTTCCATATTTAACTCCACATTTCCCCCTCAGTTCACCACAGAATGAACAGCTTCGAAGAGAGATCCCCCGAGGCGTCTCCTACCTCCTCTCCTCATTCGCCCGTCTTTCCCTCCTCGTCGACCTTCACCTCCTCTCCCGCCTCGCTCCCCTCACCCGTCTCTCCTTCCTCATTCGCCGCATCGCCTTCCTCCTCTGCGGAGCTGCGCCTGGTGCTGCTCGGGCGCTCCGGAGCGGGGAAGAGTGCAGCCGGCAACACCCTCCTGGGGGGGAAGGAGTTTGAGTCCCGGCCGGACAGCTTCAGATCCATCACTCAGGAGTGTGAGAAAAAGAAAGCGCTGGTTGAGGGAAGACAGGTATGTGGGTTGCTTTCACATCTTCATTTCCCCTTCACAGTTTTGTGTCATAAAACAATCAACCCTCCTCTCCCCCCTGCAGGTGGCGGTGGTGGATACCCCCGACTGGTTCAACTCAGAGCGAACTCCAGATGAGGTGCGAGCTCAGATCTCCTCCTGCGTGGCGTTGTCCAGTCCTGGTCCACACGCCTTCCTCCTGTGCGTCCCCTTGGACCAGCCGGCAAAGACCGAGCTGCAGGCCCTGAAGGCCCTGGAGACCGTCTTCGGCCCCGAGGCGGTCCAGAGGCGCACTCTGCTGCTCTTCACTTACGCAGATAAACTGAGGGAGAGCAAGAAGGCAGGGAAAGACAGCGTGGAGGCGTACATCGCCGCTCAGCGGGAGGATTTGTTGAAGCTCGTGGAGAAATGCGGGGACAGGTTTCACGTGCTGGAGCAAGGAGGAGCTGGGGGGGACGGCGACAGCGTGGCCGAGCTGCTGGAGAAGGTGGATCAGATGGTGAAGGAAGGGGGAGGACAGTGCTACTGCCATCCTGCGTTCCAGGAGGCGGAGGACAAAGTGAGGCAGAGGCAGGTAGAGATAGCGAGGGAGAGGCGGAGGGGGAATCAAGAGCAAGGCGGACGGCTCGGCTCTGAGAGGCCGGTGCTTTATCCCTACATGCAGCCTCTGGCTGAGGCCGAAGAGGAAGTGAGAGAGGAAGAGATTGAGCAAACAAGGAACGAGGCGGAGATGAGCGTGAGCACGATGAATATCGAGAGCCTTCCGGCCATCACGTGCGCCACCATGTCCCCTTCACTTCTCCACTCCGTCATGGAGAAAGTGAAGTTGAGCGCAAAGATGGTGCCCAAGCTGTTGGCGGATAGCTCCGTGTGGGTCGGCGAGGGAGCAAAGAAGGTGAAGGGTAGTCCGGTTTGGGGGACGGTCGGCAGCGGAGCACAAAACGTCCACAAGAAGCTCGTTGATAGTTCTGTCTGGGGGAAGGTGGGAGCTAGTGCCGGACACGTGTCCAAACTGGTGGGAGATCGAGTTCCCAAGGTAATGGTGGACGGTTCTGCGTGGATGGGCTCTGGGGCAAAGTCAGTAGCGGCTAGTCCAATGTGGGGGAAAGTCGGGTCGGGGGCCACAGTGGTGGCGGACCGGTCCATGCGTGTCGGCGCTGGACTGGGAGCCGGGGCGAAGAATTTGGCGCAGAGTCCCATGTGGGGGAAAGTGGGATCCGGGGCCAAAAGCGGAGCTAAACTGATGGCCGAAAGCTCCGTGCGAGTCGGAGCTGGCATCGGCGCCGGTGCAAAGAAGGTGGCGCAGAGTCCCGTGTGGGGGAAAGTGGGCTCCGGGGCCAGAGCAGGGGCCAAAATGGTGGCAGACAGCTCCGTGTGGGAGAAAATTGGGAAAACTGCAAAAAAGGTGCCCATGGAAGTCATCGGCGGCGCACTGCTGGGTCTGGTGCTCGGCGTGGTTTTGGGGGGGCTGATCGGCGGCGCTATCGGGGCGGCCGCTGGGTCGGTGGCGACCGAGGTGGGCAGGCGGAAATTCGGCAACAAAAGCACGTTAGAGAAGACGGACGAAGCGGCGAAAAACTTGGAGGGAACGGTGAACGACGGCGTCGACTCTCTGGTGAAACACGGAGAGAAAGTATTGAAAACTGAATGAACGGATCGCGTATTTAAAATGTATGACGGATGTACAAATCTTTTTAGTTGTTAATTAGTGTCATCAGAGAGTATAGTATCTGTGCCAAGTATGGTTTTCATTTATTTTGACAGTTGATTTCAAACCTCAATATTATAAGTTTCATTCCAGCAGCTCATGAATGAGGATGAGGTGAATGTCGCTCACACTAAATGATTTGTTTCATCGATATTTTGCTGAACTTTGTTCAATCAAATGTGTTAAATGATCCTCTTGTATTCTCAATGTGTCAAATCCTTTAAAAAAATAAACATGTTTTTTTCTTTCAACTAGTTTATTGTTATTATGTAAGTGGTACATTCACTTTGATTTATGCAAGTCATTAAAAAAGTCGTATTAAACATCAGTCACTTGTACTTAATTTGCACACACAACAAAATGCAGTGTCTTTGCCTGTTTAGAGTGTCACGATGCAAATATAACACACTGTTTCATCATGACTTTCACCCAAAAATATGTAATTATTTTACACTGACTTTGTTTTTGCATTTACTTACTAAACCCGACAGCTTGTTCAACCTCATTATCGCACACTAAAGCTGCTTGAGGAGACCATGAGTCCATCGAGACGTTATCTCTCCGCCCCAGGCCGGCCGCCATCACCCTGCTCGGCCTCCTGTATCAAAAGAGGGCGAGAAGGTTGACGCGCACACACACACACACACACACACACACACACAGTCCCCAGCCGACATGACGTGATTTCAGTTTCCTTGCAAAAGCCGTGATGTTTAGTTGATTCCTATACATTTTTTAAAAACTATATTGGCGAAAGTGTTTGCAATTGCAGAATCCTGCAGCACCCCATGCGTGACCCCGGCCTCCGACCTCTGTGTGGTTTCATAACGAAGCGGCAGCCGCATGGCAGCGTTGTGAAAGCAGCTCTTCCTGTCCTGTGGTCCTGGAACCGGGTGTGTCGGGGTTCCTCCTGGTGGCTGCATTCTTCTTTTTGGTTTTCCCCCTCTCCCTTTCTTCCATGCAGTGGTTGACACACACACACACGCACACACACACACACACACACACCCCTCCACCACCAGGAAACTCGTTGGCCGTCAATGAGACAGCACTAACTGAAGGCGTTTCCTGGCCTCTCACACGCAGGCAGAGACACCAGCTCCACGCACAGCTGCAGCTGACCCCAAACCTCTCACTTATGCAACACACACACACACACACACACCACCAAGCTGAACCCCTTCTCCCACCACATCCAACCTGACCTTCTTCACACAACCACACTCTTGCAATAGTTGCTGTTACATAAATCATTTGAGACACACACACACACACACACACACACAGATACACACATACAGACGGACACGTTACAGACATGTCGTGGTGGAGTCGACCTCCACTGACTCGAGTCCTGTGTTTCTGTTTCTTAGAGGCTTCTACTCACTAGCCTCAGTGGCAAATATTGTACATTTCACTCCACTGTTTATTCAACAACATACAGATTCAGGTAGTAGTAATACAACATATCAGCTAATAAAGAATGTATTGCTTTCGTCTGACTAAAACTGACAAAATGAATAACACACACACACACACACACACACACACACACACACACACACAATGAGCACAGGGATATTTGTTGCATTAATATACGGAGATCGTCATGTTTATGTGCAATCAGAAACATACACGGAACCTTAATACTGTGGAAATGTGAGTACAGTTTTCTACACACACACACACACACACACACACACACACACACACACACACACACACACACACACACCCTGTGCAAAATGCAACCTCTTTAATGTTTTCTTAGATATTGCTGTTTCTTCTTTTTTATATTTATTGTTATATATTGCATATTTTACGTATTCTTTTTAAATGTACCATTTCTTTTCTTTCTTTTATGGAGCCTTGTGTTACCGGAGTGACAAACATCTTGAATCTAATTTGAATTAACTGTCAAATGCAGCATGAGTGATGCAATTTATCATCATCAGAGGTGGAACTAAAGTACGTTTACCCTTGTTACTGGAACAAAGTAGTTTATTGTGTACTTGTACGTAAGTAGTTTAGAAAGTATTGTACTTCAGCTGTGTGTAGACTGGCTATACTGGGACAGAGCTGTGTGTAGACTGGCTATACTGGGACAGAGCTGTGTGTAGACTGGCTATACTGGGACGGAGCTGTGTGTAGACTGGCTAAACTGGGACAGAGCTGTGTGTAGACTGGCTAAACTGGGACAGAGCTGTGTGTAGACTGGCTATACTGGGATAGAGCTGTGTGTAGACTGGCTATACTGGGTCAGAGCTGTGTGTGGACTGGCTATACTGGGTCAGAGCTGTGTGTGGACTGTACTTCCCGCTTTGTGTTAACCAACTGTTAGATTCAAATGAAGGTTTCAAGCCTCATTTCCTCGTGTCTCCTTTCTGGTTAATTCTTGTGAAGCTAATCTGAGGAAGGCAGTTGTATGTTTACATAACTGATAAGAAGTTGCATGCACAGACATGAGGAGTGCCATCTGGCTGGTTTGGGGCAGAAGGTCTTGATGCTGATATTCCACATTTAATGCAATCTATTTTGAATTGTTTAGTACATTTGGACCTACTTTTACTTTAGTGTGCTTTTTACTCTTTCCACCTCTGATAATCCAGTGATATCTTTCTGAAATGGATTACTTTTACCTTTAGTACTAAATATATGCCTATGTTTTGATGCTGATTTACATAACGGATGTTTTGAATGCAGGACGTGTAACTCTGATGTACTCTTACTTGAGTAAAAGAGTACTTCTCCAACACTGAACACATGAACACTGCAGCTGCCCTGGAAGACTCCAACACTTTTTATTTGGAATGTCACAGTATTGCCATCAAACATTATATTTACCCTCAGGAAACACAGCACTCACTATTTGTTTTTTTAAGATGTAGTCTAACTCCTTTGGCTTTGAATCTCCAGCTCCTGATGTGTAGTGACACGTTGATGTGTCAATCTATTGACGCATGACCTGTTATTCTAGCCTTCACAGTAAAGTTGGTTCTTTCTTAACTCTTACGCAGTAACATGGCTTTTATACATCTAACGTCTGATGCTTTTGGAGATCTTCTCACACTTTGAGGATACACAAAATGTTCCCTAAACATTTTGGACGTGTTGAGAAATCGTGCTGACGCAGTGCAGTCCTTGGAGCGCAATAAGAGGATGTCAAATAAGGAACAGCAAACTAAAACGCACTTTATTTCTGTCTGGTACAAGTGTGTCACAACGTGAGGGCGGTACCATCTGCCTCGCCTCTCTGACAACGACATTAAAAACTGGAAACTTTGCAGACTATTCTACAGTCGTCCCCATATGGTTGTAACGGAGAAATGCAAATTATTGACATGTATGAGGCTGCATTCACTCACAAAGACATCTGGTGTTTCACCCTCGTGTGAGAGAGTTGACGCTGTACGGGTCGACAGAGGAGAATTCAAGAACCTGTATGTCTTCTGTTCTGTTCCTGTGCCGGGTGCATTCACATGGTTAGACATGTCCTGTTTAACCAAGGAGCACGGCGACCTTATTTGGAGGTCAAACGTGTTTCGAGTCTGTTTGAATGTTCTGTGCCTCTCAACTCGCCCCACAGCTCAGACACGCTTAAAAAAGACATCGAGACAGTTAAAACTACAGAGATGTCTCCAAACATCCACCCTTCCTATTTCACTTGACTTGGATGCTGAAGAGAGAATCACAAATGTTCCTCAAACACATTTGGAGCGTCCTGTCCGTCACGGTGACTTTAACACGTCTCTAGTGTCACCTCATCATTTGTGACCGCCACCATCCTCATCTGACCCTTGACCTTTCCCAGAATGCCGTGGGTCACCAAAGACGCCTTAGCCACGAAGCTCTCCTCACTGTCCGTGTCGCCGTAGCAACTGGATGTGGCCGGGGAGCTAGCCAGAGCGACGACCGAGTCCGTGGAGTCTCTGTCTCTGTGGGCGGTCGCGGGACGGGGCGGCGGCGGCGGCGGAGGAGTGCTGCGCCGGAAAAGACGGTTCTGTTTACCGCCGCCCGTCCCGGCCCTCTCGTCCTCGTCCTCGGCCGAGTCCCCGCCCTCGTCCTGCGCCTGGTCGTTGAGCAGCGTGACCAGGAAGTTGATGTATTTGACGGCCAGGCGGAGGATCTCGTTCTTGCTGAGCTTCTTGTCGGGCGGGTGCGTGGGGATGAGCTTCCTCAGCTCGGAGAAGGCCCCGTTCACGTTCTGCTGCCGCCAGCGCTCGCGGCTGTTGGTGAAGACGCGGCGAGCGATTTTCTGAGGAGGGCCTGTTAGACACACATAATCACTGTCTGAGTGTGCAGGGCCTTAAAGGACATAAGCAGAGGTTAATACATATCAGTATTGTTAACAAATCACATAAAAACAACAAAGAAATCCCACTAACAAGTCTTGTGTGGCCAAAGCCGGATCTATCGTGTTCCCCATGTTGTCCAGAAACCCGTAAAAGGCGTCAATAAGCCACACTGTTGCTCTGGGACATTACACCAACATGACTTATTCATCACACAGAGTAAGTCCCACATATACCTTCTGCTGATGTGAATAATCACAGAGCACCAATCGTGTATTAATCCACCGCTGAAAATAGTCCCCCAACAAATGCACTTTTTACTCCTGTTAAGTTACATTTTCAAAACATACAGTGCCCTGCTGTTTTAGGAAACTAACTACATTTATATATCTTTAATTATGTATCTATGTCACAGAGAGGAAGTAGGAAAGTACTGTGATGTACTGACACGTCAGTGCTGTCAGTTTTTTTCATAAGATCGTCAACAATAAGGCGAACACAGACTATCGGCGTCCTTATCTTTTAAACACATTGGATATTAATCTTCTCTGTGACGTGAGCAGCAATCACATCAATATCATTTAAAACATTCACACATTGACGCTGATGGCTCTTTCTGTATCTGGTCACACAGGAACTCACATTCATTGATCTCCACCTCAAAGTGTGACGAGGGTCTCCTCTTGATGCGGCTGCTGCTGATGACGCCATAGTTTCCTCCCGAGGGACTCAGGTAAGAACTGGAGACAAGAACACAGCAAAAAGTGTGAAAATGCAGCATTTTTGTAACTGCATTCACAATCAAGTGGAGCTAAATATATCTTAAAAATGAAACAGTTTACAATGTTAAGCTGCTCCAGCATCTCTGTCCTTTAAAAAAGAAAGACATCTCTGGGCGTGGATGGAGGAGAAGATGGTGGAAGCCATTATCTGCGGTGTGAGTGTGTGTGTGGCATTGATTGAGTGTGCATGCAGAGCTTCAGCCCGGTCTCATTAAGTCTGATTCCTCTTCAGGAGGAGGGAAGAGATCAATGCTTCCTGCTACAAACAGTGAAGAGGGAATCTTATTCCCAGACCTGCATGACAGATGGTGAAACCTTAGATGTAGGAAGAAGAGAAAAAAAAGCCACATTTTGACATAGCTGACACTTCTCTGTCACTGAAAGAAACTGTGAG
Source organism: Taurulus bubalis (assembly GCF_910589615.1). NCBI lineage: Eukaryota > Metazoa > Chordata > Actinopteri > Perciformes > Cottidae > Taurulus > Taurulus bubalis. Next base: position 25,759,954 of record NC_136594.1, on the reverse strand, counting down.
GAAAATCCTTTTTTTGGAGTGGAGAATAGATGAACAGTAGGAGGGCTCTGATAGAGTCTGCTAATGGATGCCTTTCTTCATGAGAGCGAGCAAAGCGTTGCCAACTCCCCAAAAAGCTTTAAGAGTTCTGTTTAGTCTTTTGTCGGATCAACAACTAGAGCGTCCATGGTTGCATGAAAACTGCATAAATCACATCTTCATTTACTCATAACCAGTAACAATTATTCAAATAGCCCTAGTGGATAAAGAGATACAACTTTTTTAGTTTGGGAATGCAATTTTCGAGCAGAGGCCTAAAAATAGGTTGGTTTTTAAAAGGTTAAAAGATTTTTGGGGGTTTCAAAAGTGCCATTTTTCTTTTTCTTGTTTGCTACAAAATGCACGCAGAAAACATCCCATGATGCAACTTGTGCTTAAACGTCCCGATGAGTAGATTTAGCGTGAGAAATGTGAGGTCCCTTCATAACTGCACACATCCTGCTGTCAGTTTTGCATAACTGCTTCGCCACAATTAATCACCATATGAAGTCGTGAAATCCAAGCAGTTGAGGTTTCATATGAAACGGGAAATTGTTGCCAATCAGCTCGTGTCTCAGGAACGCTCCACATCTGTTTGCACCGCCGGGTGAAGGAGGATGTGATTGGGCATGTGGCTCAATGTCTCCTATTTAAGATGCTGTTTATACTGTTTATTTAATATACTGTTTGATGTTCCATAAGTTACATTATAATATTATTCCATCATTCAGAAATCCTTACAGGATAAAATGCAACTCCCAGAAGTATGAAACTGAAGTTTATTTAAGTTTATTTAACACAATCTGCTCATAACATTTAAATATAGGTGCTGTCTAATGCTGTGGTTCCAAACCTTGGGGTCGGGACCCCTCGAAGGGGTCGCAAGATACAAATGAGGATTAGCAAAATGATAAATAGGAACACATTTACATTTCGATTGTTTTCTGACTTTACTTCTTTATGCCCCAACAATTATTCAAACTAAACATTCTGAGAGCATGAATTCACTTCTGCTTCTTTGCTCAGCTTTCATCTGAGGAGCTTGTAAAGCAAAACGGTTGTTATGGATGAATGCATCTTCCGTATCTCACCTGGTGAAGAAGGGGTGTGCAGACAGGAACTGCTGAGGCAGCGGGGGCCCCGGCGGCCCCGGGGAGGGAGCTGAGGGCCCCCCAAAAGATCCAGAAGCTCCGAGGCCGGCCGCTGGCAAACAGGTGCGCTGGCCGCGCCGAAGGTCCTCGTGGAGGAGGCTGGGTATCGGGTGGAGGGCCGTCAAAGGGGTGTTGGGGAGCGGGAGAGGGGGTTTGCTGTGACCGAGGCTGATGACTGGAATGTGTGGAGGAAGAGGAGAGGACGAAGAGCACGAAGCGAAGGACGCGGTGGAGGTCGGGGGCGGGACGCGGCACGTGGAGGTCTTGGCCGGCGCCGGGAGGAGCGGAGGCGGAGAGGAAAGAGTCGGGGACCCGTTGGCGGAGGCAGCCGGGGCGCTGCTGCTCTTTGGTCCTCCTCGCTTCTCCTCCTGCTCCTCCTTCCTGGTCTCCATGACGATGGGCTCAGGTGCAGCAGCCCCGTGCGTCGCCGTGGCAATGGGGGACTGAACGGAGCCGGAGGAGGGGACGTCCGCGTGCCCCGTCTCGTTAGCGGGACGCGGGCTGCTGGCGGCGTCCGAGGATGCCACGGTCCTGTTGTGGAGCGGACTGTCATGCTCTGGGGAGGCGGAGGACGGGGAGGAGGACGAGGAGGAGGAGGAAGAGGAAGAGGAGGAGGAGGGGCGAGGTCGGCCGGGGGGTGAGGCAGGTGGGCCGGTGGGGTTCAGCTTCTCCATCATGGTCCCGTTAGCGCCAGGGGTCAGAGAGTCTTTGGTACCAGCAGCTCGTCCTACAGAACTCTTGACACCTTCTCTAAACTAGTTAATGTGTCCTATCCTTGAATCTCTTTCATTTCCTTCTCCCTTGATCCACTTTCCTGCAGATTACGCAATATCTTGCAGCTCTACCTCAATAGATTTGATTTCTCCTCCAGCCTTATGACCCGTCTGCCGTCTGAGAGTAAACGTGAGCCGGTATTCATTCCCTCTTCAGTGTCTCAGAGGAAGCCGATGACCCACGTGTTGCAGTCCTCGCCGTGTTTAAAGGAGGGCGCCTGTGGGTGCAGCTCCTGTGGGTGCAGAGCCTGTGGGTGCAGCTCCTGTGGGTGCAGAGCCTGTGGGTGCAGCGCGGGGCCGCTGTGGTCGACGAGGTCGGATTTGGAGAGGATTTTTCTCCCAGAGCATCCTGAGCAGCAGAGTCCAGGCTGTGGAGGTGAAGTCTCTCGTGGCTCGTCCGCCTGTCTGTGTGTGTTTTAGAGGAAGTGAGTCAAAATCCTCTTCAGCATTAAAAACGTCCCAGACCCCCGAAGACCGGATTGATATCAAAGAGTCTGTTGAACAAAGGAAAAGACACACTCAGGATATATGTTTGTTAAATATATGGATATGAAAATGTGCTAAAAGGTCATCATTTGCAGATAAGCGCCACTCGAGTTCGTACTAAAAGGTTTTCATGGCCTGATGTTAAGATGCTGGATCTCAAGTGAATTCCCGGTTGGAAGTCCACTTCTCCACAGAGGAAGACGTTGGTTATGACGCTCTTATGATTTGTCAGGTTTTGCAAGTGTTCCTGTTTTGTCTTTTTAGGGTGGTCATGACTTTATTTTGGACAGTTCCCTCTTTCACAACGATGCTCTCAGAGTTAGTTTTTTGTCATTTCATTTTGCAGCAGCGTTCTATTCACTGCCGTAAAAACATCTTGGTGGGAAGAACCTTTAGAGACGCAGAAACCACCAGATTCATATTTAATAGGTTTCGCTGTAAAATACTTTAGCTGACAACATAATTGGCTGAATGTAAGATGATTCATGTTGCCGTGGTAAAGCCGTTCTCATATAGTTAGTTTGAAGCATATCTTAATTCATAATATTTAATACAGCCTTTGATTAGTAGTGAAGTCTGTATGTATGTTTCCCTCTAGTCTGTATCAAATCTTAAAATATAATATCTTTGATAATTGTAATAAACCTCCATGCTATTTCAATTCATTAAAATAATCTGTACTAAATTTGTTATTTTTCTACACTAAATTTAAATGTGATTTGAATTACTGGTTTTCAACAATTTTACTAAAAGTACACAACTCATATGACAGAAACTTAAATTACATGCTATTTTATTATTATTATTATTGTAACAAATATAAAAAAAAGACATATATAAATATACATACACACATCTATCTATCTATAAATATATATATATATATATATTTGTCAGAGGCTGTGAAACAGTCATGCACTACAGTGCATACAACATGCCACGTATAAAATAAGAAAGAACACATTAAAGTACTCACAGATACATTATGACGACCAGTCTGTCTGTCAAAATCCATCAGAGTTTAAGAGATCTGAGAACACACATGTTCTCCTCAGTGTTTTAGGCCCTCCTCCTCCTCCTCTTCTTCCTCCTCCTCCTCTTCCTCCTCCTCTTCTTCTTCTTCTTCTTCTTCTTCTTCTTCTTCTTCTCCCAAATATTCACAAATAAATTAAGTTTGATTAGATATATTTATTTATCGTTGAGAAGTTGCTCCTTAGAAGGAAGACACACTCAAAGTGTGGATGTTCTCCACCTCCCCCCTCTTCATTCTCACCCCCCTCTCTCTCTCTCTCTCTCTCTCTCTCTCTCTCTCTCTTTCCTTGCCCTGTCTGTCTCTTCTTCTCTCACTCTCCTCGCCAACGAGACACAATGCTTTCGCTGGTTGCCAGTCGGAGAGCTGTGGAGCTGGCGAGTGTGAGGTGGGAGAGAGGAGGGTGAGGGGTGGGGGAGCGGGGAGAGAGAGAGAGAGAGAGAGAGAGAGAGAGAGAGAGAGAGAGAGAGAGAGAGAGAGAGAGAGAGATGTTGCAAAGAGAGTTTTCCGCTCCCTGCTGGACAAGAGGATGTGCTCGTAGAATATGGTGGCTGCTGATAAGAGCCTCAAACGCTGCCTGTGGCCTGTAGATAAGGAACCTCCACCACCAATACCAACACACACACACACACACACACATTCATGCGTGTGCGCTCACACTTCGCAGCAGACTGGTCAGTCCCAGACTTTGAAGGGATCTGGACGGATTCCAAGAATAAATCTGCCGCTGCCTTTATATCACAATATAATAAATAGACAAAGTGCACACATTCTTCTTCACGTAGGCTGGATGTTCATAGACGATGACAAAAGAAGCCCCTGGGGGAATCCCCTAATATGTCTGCTATTAATACACATTTTTACATCTTTATTATTTGGCATAACAATAATGTGTATTTGTAGCAGCATTAAAAAAACACATATTGTTCTTCTACTCTGGATTTGAGACAAACTGATGTTTGAAAGGAGGAGGTGAGTATCTCATCTATTGGTTGATCAACACATAACTCATCTCTCAGAAATAAGAAATACCTTCAGCTTTCAAATATGAGGCCTATGATCGTGAACTAAATGTGTGAAGTTTGGGATCGTATAAAACATGCAGTATATGAACATGAGATTTAATGGATATTGTGATTTTTTTTCAGGATATTTTCGGGGGAATTATTGTATATACTGTATGGAGACAAAGGATCTCTTTTCATTGTGAAACAGATGTCGAGACGCTTCTCTGTGATGACATCAGAGCACACCTGTGTCACTGATGACCACGTCGTCGCCGTGGTAACTTTCCTCTCCATGAGCTCCCAAACTTCCTTCCTAAAACTTTCTGTCTCCCGCTCTCTTTCTCTCTCTCTCTCTCTCTCTCTCTCTCTCTCTCAACCTCAGGGTCAGCACTTTTTTTTTTTACATTCCCTCATTTCCTTCTGAGACGGAGTGAAGCACAAACATTTAAAGGCTTTACAGTTACGTGACCTCGGAGGTCCTGGGAAAGAAAGAGAGCAGTGCTGAGCAACCGCTCCACAAACCTGTCATCACCTTCGTCGTCATCATTGTGGATTTTATTTGTGTTTCTTTCATTGTATTCATCATCATCATCATCATCATCATCATTATAAACAATTACTACCCTCCGTATACATGCTGTGATAACAGTCGTCGGCTCAGAGACAGTCATCATCTCTCGGGCGTCACACTCTTCTGCCCCGGCAGCTGTGGTTCCAGTCCATCGCTCGTGAGCCAGAATAACGTTGCAGTGGCACCGCTGCGCCTGCACGAATTTGCCTGAAACATATAAAAAAACACACAAGAGACAGAGAGAAATCCGTTGGGATTAACTTCCCCTGTGCTTCACAGCTTCAGCACGCTGTTGCTTCTTTAAAAGCTGTGACTTTAGGGCTTCATTCATAATATCATGTTCTTAATGATTGGTGATCATTATTTCTGCCACTATGAAATATTATATATTCTCAAAGTCAAGACGGAGGGATTGAAACGGGCCCTCGACTGTGTTGGTCCAAATATTTGATTTAGATTAATTTATAAAAGTAAAAATGGATAAAAACAAGATGGGATAAAATGTATGTATGTGCAAATAGATTGTGTTCTAGTTTTATTTCATGCCTTTTGTCTGTTTTCAATAGTTTAAATAGTTTGGTAGTGGTGAGGCTGTGATGCTTGCATGATTTCCAATGGCATAGGATGACTTTGAAAGAATCTGAAAGTAAAACTGATTTGGAGGAAATTGATTTACAAGTTAATGGAAAAAAGAAAAAAGGTTTATCAGGAGCTTAACAAAGACATAAATAAATGCCAGGACTCCAAACACATTCTGGCTGCAAAGAGCTGAACTCTAAACCCAAACCAGTACATTTTGTGTTTCCCCTCTCTTTCTGTAAAAGCCAGATTTCTCATACAGTTTTATGGGCAGCTTCCTCACAAGAGAAATGACAAATCGTCAACTCTCTCATTTACGGCTCAGCGTGAACACCCAAACTGTAAACAGGGAATAATAATAGAAACAAACTATAACAGACAGCTTCCGCTTCTCCCTTGAGTGAGGAAGAAATCAAGAGAGGATTGTTTTAATCTCAGAGCCCCGCCCGCCTCGAAATACCAGGCTTGAAAAAAGGAGTATCGATGTGGGAGCCATTGAGCATGAGTGACGTGTGTGTGTGTGTGTGTGTGTGTGTGTGTGTGTGTGTGTGTGTGTGTGTGTGTGTGTGTGTGTGTGTGTGCATACATGCATGCTTAAAAGCCAGGGTCACGCTATTTGTTAAAATGCCCCAGAGACTTCAGTAAAGACAAAAATAAATGTAAAGGTTCTCTCTCTTTGTCTCTCTCTCTCTCTCTGTGTGTGTGTGTGTGTGTGTGTGTGTGTGTGTGTGTGTGTGTGTGTGTGTGTGTGTGTGTGTGTGTGTGTGTGCACCTGCAGAAACAACATTGATCTTCTTACTGGGCCAGTAAGCATGTGTTGGTGAGGAGTGGAAAATTAAAAGCTTGTGGCTACTGGAGCCCTAAAGGAAGTACCAGCTGCTAAAAAGTCATCATTCACTGAAGTTTAATAACTGTGTCCTCTCTGAGATCCGGGTGGGTTGTGAGGGGTGTCGAATGGTTGAGGTTAGTTAGTTAGTTAGTAATATGGGACACATTTCAATCAAAAAAGAAGACGAAATGTGTGAAAGATTTCGCAGCGTATTTTGACTTTTGAAACGTGCACGATTGCGCAACAGACATGACAGAGCAGATTGTTGTTCAACTAATGCTGGACAGAGGTGTGAAAAGGCGCTCACTCACTTTTCACTCACCCATGTTCCTCAACACTGATAGTGTTGTCTGTCTGCCTAATTATTAATGTCAGTCCAATCTTTCAGGTCATTTGAGGGTTTTTAAACTGTTGTTTCATAAGATTATGATCTGTAGAAAGAAGTTCTCCCTATCGACCTTTTTCACACAGACATTGTGACAAAAGAGCTCATGTGTATTAAGTAGCATTACTGATGGCTGCGTTCCAGCTCTGGTATTGTCCACGCTGGCTCTGTGAAATATTTGACTTGGACACTTAGCAGGGCCATCGTCAGCGTTATGAATTTCATCAGCTTCGTCAAAAAGAAGATTGGGAAAATAGTTCTGCAGTAAATTAAATGATGTTACTATGACATACTGTACTTGTCGTTTACCATATTTATCTGTTATTGCATGTTGTGTTTATACATTTATTATATATGTTTATTGTTATGCACCTCTCACTGAGCCACATTCCTTGTATGTGCAATGTACTTGGCCAATAAAAGAGTCTGATTCATATTCTGATGTTGTGTTATATATTCAGTTGGTTTTAGTTTGGCGAGGCTGGAATGTAAATGACCTGCAGTGGAGCAGGTTGTTGTGAGGCTGCAGCTTTCATTGTGTTTACCTTCTTTTTGTGTTTCAGTTCAATTTAGTTTTGTTGAATTTATCGATATGATTTTTGCCATTTCTTTCAGTAAACATTTTGGTAATAAATGTCGTCCTTTGCATTAGTCCTGCTGATCAATCTGGTTGTTCAACAAACATTTTTAAGGTCTTTTGCCGAGCAGCTGCTCTTTATTTGCAACGGTGGCGCTACAAGGAGTCAACAAGAGAACGGCTCTTTGAATAATCACTTCTTTTTCTAAAAATCAATGATATTTTAAAACTTAATATTCCATTAGCCAACATTAGCCTCCTTGAGCCTCTGGTCAATCACACCAAGTAAAGCAGACCCTGCAGTGAGAAAGGCTGCATTGTGTTCCTTATGAATTCAGCTTTTTATTTCCGATAGGAACATTGTGTTCTACATTACTCAAAAGTTACAGAGTCTCACTTTGAAAATTAAGAAAACTGGAGAATTATGACACGATAGTCCTCTCACCCTCACTGAATACAGTCTGAACTCAGTCATGAAAGTCACACACACACACACACACACACACACACACACACACACACACACACACACACACACACACACACACACTCCCCAAAGTGGGCTCCATGGCCACATTTCCTCCAGGCCATGTAAACACTATTGTGTGCCGGCCGATAGGATCACTGGACCTAATTGTTTGAGGCAATACTCACAGAGCATTTCTTAGAGAAAGTGACAAACAATGCTGCGAGCGCCGGCCGGGACAGACGCTCTCTCTCTCTCTCTCTCTCTCTCTCTCTCTCTCTCTCTCTCTCTCTCTCTCTCTCTCCTCCTCGGCTGCAACAGATGTCGACTCTATTTACTTTTCCCGATCGTGCAGGAGGCCAACTACAGAAAACGATAAGAAGAAGAATTTGAGTTTGTGTCGTAGATTTAGGACCAAGCGTGAGGATGTGTCACATGACCTGCCACTGACATCCTCTCATGCAGGTGTTTGATTAAACTGCTGCCTCAATATTATTGACACTATACACATGAGAAAACAACATTATTTCTGAAATGTTTTGTAAAACATTTTGTAGATAAATGAGATTGTAAACAAAATTAGCTAATTAATTAAGAAAAGGTACAATCTGTCACTGAATAAGGAAAGTAGAAAGAGAGATTATTAATGAATGTAAAAAAGCATTGGACGAGCATGACCGCAGTTATACTATCACATCATAAACATGAGAAAATAGATTTGTTTTTTAAATGTTTAATCAGTGAAAAAACACGGACAATATTTGGACAAAAACATTGTTTCTAGCCTTTAAAAGGACGATGAAGGAACCATCTGCGTACCTATCGTTCAAATTAATAATAAACACAAATGTAAATAGTAATACTCGTATTTAATAAACATGGTGGAAAGTTTAAAAATAATATCAAAATGAATGCAAAAGAACCTGCATGCATCATCTCTTTTATTTCACAAATTCTTCTTGCTTGTCAAAACCTGGCACCTACATTACCCACAATGCAACTGGTTGGGAGATGCAGGTGTGTTATACTAGCAGCCTCAATGAGGTCTTTTAAACTCACTTCTTTTGAACAGATTATTTTCATTTTCAGGCTCGCAGTCTTCAGCCCCAGCCGACGTTGACTCGAGTGACATCACTGTTTGCATCAGACCTCAGGCAGCGCCCTTTGAGGCC
>NC_136594.1:25648410-25745910 GCF_910589615.1 Taurulus bubalis | reverse complement strand
AACATCTTTTTCTTCTTCTTTAGTTCCAATGGATTCACTGTTTCTAGCATGTGTATACGTGTGTGTGTGTGTGTGTGTGTGTGTGTGTGTGTGTGTGTGTGTGTGTGTGTGTGGTTTACAGCTGTTTACATAACTAACAGTGGGTGAGCCCTGTTCAACAAGCCCTACCTCTGGGATTTGGAAGGCCTATAAACTCTGGATGAAAGCTGAGGCCAAATTAATAAAGCTTAACAGGATAAAGATGTGGCTTGTTACACAGCACAACGTTAAAATCGGCCTCCTAAGTGACAGAAAACAATCTGAATTTATGAGTTCCTGGCCATAGAACACCATATAAAGTGCAGCAGTGTGTTTGTGTGTGCGTCCTGTTTGCATGGCGTCTTCTGCAGAGTCTCTCCCTGAGCCTTCATATCTCCTGCTGCTGGCCTCAGAGCTCACTCTCATAATGAGACATTAAGTTAAACCAGCCAGCGTGGAAAAGAAAACACACACACACGGATAACTGAGTCCTCAATCCACCTTCGCTGCAGCGGTTGATGGTACCTGGAACTATTAAAAGGCTATTTGTGTTGATGCTGTGGTTATTGGGTGCTTTTCTGTTGTTAGTAATAGTTGTTGTTCTTTTGGAAAAGAACTGTGAAACGCACCTTTCTCACACGAGTTATTGAGCAATGAATGTGGAAAATAAAGTACAAAAGCTCAATGTTATCTCATGTAATTACTTGGAGTCTGAATATAGAGGAGCTTAGTGGGATGAGAAGTGTGTGTTGGTACGTCGTAGAGCACCATGTGCTGTGCGTCTCAATATTTCAACCTGCAATCACACGTTTTATTTTGACTCTTGTGGGCAGCAGAAACAAGTTGTGAACACAAACAATGACATATATCACGAGGTGATATGGTGGACTTATTACTAAACTGTGGCTTTTATTACACAAACAGACATTAGTAGAGTTTATGGTCACCTTATTCACTCTCTTTTATCTCTGTTTTTGGTCTCCACCTCCAACTCCTGAGGAAATGAACTTCCTCTTTCACCGCTAAATATTCCACATTGTTCACTAGCTAGTGGATAACTGAGCCTGTCAGCTGCTTGGTGTGAGCAGGTAGCGGACAATGAATGTTTAGAGCTTTAAAATCTACATTTAATTTAGTTTTCATATTATTTAGTCTACAGGATTTCTTTATAATACTTCACTTCTTTCTGCACAGGTCTTGTATAAAGGCACTGAAGTAGTCCACGAATATGAGATTTGATCTAACAGTTCGTAAGAATCGCCCTGAACCAACCTCTGTTGTTGTTTTGCTGGTTCCACTTGCCCTTGTGATCAGAATAAAGGTCAGAGCGAGTGAGCCAAACGAAGATAACATTAACAGCTCCTTGCAACAGCTATTGCAGCTTCTATCATGACTGATGGATGGACTCCCTAAAAAGAAAAAACAACTCCCTTCAAAAGGCCAACATGAGCACAATGATTATTGGTGAAACAGGCCACCACTCATGATCTAACAGTACAAGCAAATTACTTTTGTAAACCAGACATTTAACACAAGTCTGGTTTTTTTTACCGCTTCCCACAGACAGGCAAATATGACATCACTTCTCCCGTGTGGTCTGCCATCAGCGTTAAAAAGAACGAAAGTCAAATGCTTTATTTCTGAGTAAAATGCAATTTGAGAGCAGCGCTTGTAGTTTTATTATCTGTTTTCTTTGGCAGACCACTACAAGGAAGCAGACTCGAGTTCTGATTGAAACTTTGATCACTTTGCTGAAGCGATCCATTTCTTTCATCCGTCATTTCCCTTTTCGTTCCACCTCATGCATCACGACTGCGGCTCGCGTCGACAAACAGCGAGCGTTTCATTAAAGGCCGACGGACGGCTGCAGTCACAGATGAGCATCAGATCCAACGCATGTACAGTATCACTGTGGACGGGGCTGTCAGTCAGCTTGGGCACACACACACACACACACACACACACACACACACACACACACACACACACACACACACGCGCACACACACACGAGCCGCCCTTCACTGGCTGTCTGAAATGAAACAGAGTCACTCTCGTTGTAATAACCCTCCCATTCATCCTCCCTCGGCCAAAAAGCAGGAAAGCTTGTATTTGGATCGGAAATCTGCTACAAATCTGGCAACCATATGCCGGGACGGATTCAGCTGTCATGCCTTTCAACTGTGGGCCTTTTTTTATTTTTATGAAAGAGTCCGCTTCTCCGCACATGTGCATCTCCCTTGTTTCGTATTGTTTTTGCAGTGAATCCTGGCATTGTGTGCTTGCTGACAGCGCTCCACTTAGCGAGGCCTTCTGCTGTGTGAGGGACCGTTTGGGGGTTTACGGCTCAGAGGGGGTCTGCGCTGAGCTCCTACGGAGGACTCTGGCCTGCGCGTTCACGTATTCCTGTTGCACGTTGTCAATCACTGGGGATGTACTGCAAATTGGTTCCATATTGTCGTTCCCGTGTTCTGACATTGACCTTATGTGAACCTTTTGTTGGATCACAAATTGGAATAGGACAGAAAACTGAAATTCTGTTCATCAAGATATATATATATATATATATATATATATATATATATATATATATATATATATATATATATATATATAGGTATACAGTGCATTCAGAGGATTTTTGGACCCCGTCACGTATTATTTTCATATTTTGTTACATCGCAGTCCCATGCTGAAATCATTACATTTATTTTTTTCCCTCTACACTCAATGCCCCATAATGTCAAAGGAAAACAGAAGTTTAGAAGTTTTTGCAAATTTAAAAAAAAGCACCCTTTGCTGTGAGGCCTGACGTTCAGCCCAGGTGACTTCTGGTTCTCTTGATCATCTGAGATGTGTCTACACCTTGGTAGGAGTCCACCTGCGCTAAATTAAATTGATTGGGTACGGTCTGGAAAGGCACTCACCCGTCCATGTAAGGTCTCACAGCTGACAATGCTCAGAGAGAAAACCTGAGCCATGAGGTTGAGGCCGCCGCCGGCAGGGCTCAGAGACGGGATTATGGCGAGCCACGGCTCTGGTGAAGGCTCCAAAAAAAAAAGTCTGCTTGCCTTGAAGTCTCCCAAGAGCACAGTGGTGTCCATAATTCCTCAATGAAAGAAGTTTGAAACAACCGGGACTTTTCCCTGCAGCTGGCTGCCCGGCCAAACGGAGCAATCTGGGGAGGAAGGGCGTTGTTGAAGAGAGCGACCACCAAGTTGCACCAACTCGGTGGTCGCTGTGGCGGAGCTGCAGAGATCCTGCGTGGAGATGAAGAAGCCTGGTGACGCACGCTGGTGGCACCATCGTGCCGTGGAAGTGTTCAGAGGATCCTCAACTCTGGTCCGGTAACGTTTGTTGAGGCGTATGCAAGAAGACTTTTAACATCCAGTGGTTGCTTTGTCTTTTTGGGGTTATTTTGTGTCGATTGATAAGAGGAAAAACACTTTTATTAACTGAAAAAGTGAGGGTTGGGGGGTCTGAATACACAGTATAAACTGGTACATAATAATATTGCTAAATACAATTGAATAGACCACAATATTGTCCACATGTAATGGTGAGGGTTGGCGGAGGAGCCAATGTAATACAAATGGAATGAGATGAGACTGAGTGTGACAACATGACAAACAGACGTGACACCACAATAGATATACACACACAGTGTATAACGATACTCACTGCAGCATATGAGGGTGATGGTGATTATTTTCCTGGAGCCCTGGGGGCATCATGGACACCGGCATGATGCCCTCAACGCAGCACTAAGATAACAGAGACGCCAACTAAGAAAACAGAAGTTCACCAGCTCACGTGTGAGCGGAGGAACGAGAGCAAGGGTGAAGGGGAGAGAGCTTTTATGAGAGTTGAGTCCACCAGGGTGGTCCTCTGGGCTTGCATGCTCAGATGGGAGGGCTGTCAACACAACACAACACAACACAACACACAAACAGCAGAAAACCCTCCAAGTCACCCCACTTCTTCAAACGTCTGCAGACACATCCAGAGCTGGCCAACTCCTTCCCGCTATACCACAACAAGCCGAGCGCAGTCCGGCCAGCGGGTGTCTGGGAGCAGAGCTGTGTTTGTTTCAGTCAAACACGAAACACTTTGCAGATGTTTGCTTTTGCTGATTCAGGTCTCACACTTTTGTTTGCTAAAAAAAAAAAAAAAAAAAAAGTTCAAACTAGTCAATTTGGATGTACCGGCAGCGGTTGTATCTATTTTGTGAAATAATCTTAAATACTGATTTGTTTGATCGCTGAATATTTAAAGTTATCGAGCCAGAGCTCATTAATGATGCCTCCAACTCTTGTTCCTCTGGCTCGGGTCTCCAGCACCTGTCAGGTCTTTTTTTATTGTATTTTATGAGCACTGGAGGCAGGAGTGGATACAGAGCAGCAGGGAGCAGCGGTTTGGAGGGAGGAGGAGAGGAAAGGAGGATATTTGTGATATTTACGGGCTGCAGGGCGGCACACGTCGCACTGACAGCATGCGACGGTTCGGAGGATTACTTTAATCTGAGAATGTTCTCTCTCACCCTCCTCAATGTAGACTGTTTCTTCTCGAGTTTTAAATACATTTCTTTGAGCCATGTAGTATGGACCATCAAGGAAGAACATTGATAGCAGATATATCCACTATAGTGGAGGAGAAGATTACATTCCCACCCACAGAGGAGCTTCTTTGTTAAAGGGTTTTAATCTGAGTGCTTTGGAAAACGTGTCTCTCGTACTAAAAACCCAAAGAGGTGTGAGCTACTTCTCCTGGAAATACTTTTAATACGACCATTGATGCTGCATTTTGAGCCCAAGAGAAGCCTAGAGGCCTCAGTGAGCTCTGCTCAAGTATGAACCCCAAATGAGTTATAATACTTGTGTTATTTTATATCATTCTTTTCAGAATTTATTTGTGGAAAAAAAATATATTTTCAAAATAAAATCACTTTTCTAACATATTTTGTTCATAACTATGAACATCCAGCATGATATGAGCAAGATTGCCCAAAAATGCCTCCTCGAGCGGTCACCGAGTTTTTCAGACTGTACGGTGCAGGGCCTTAAAACATCCCACATACTAATAAGACACCTTAAATAAAACAAAGCCTTGGGGTGTTACGAAGGAGCTTCTGTCAAAAAACGGTGTCGTTCGGTTCAAAAATAGAAAAGTTATAACCTTCATTCCAAAACATGGTCGGACTGGTGCATGCTGGGTATTATTCTTTGCATAAGACGTGTTCTAAGAAACCTCTCTGACCATTGAATCCAGCGCAGTCGAAAACGTTGAAGGGAGTAGGAAAAGAAAGCAGTCTGGCCGCATTTGGATTTTTCAGGTACTAATATACTGCACACAAGGATACGCCCGGAAGTGACGGCGAGGTTACAACGTTTATGTAATTACATAAACTTCACGGTAAGTTTCATTTATTCTGAGCCGATAGAACTCTTCCCACAAGGCTTTGCTGTATTTGTACAATCTGACTTAGGCAATTCTACAAGCTTTCCAAGATGGCATTTTGAAGCTAGCATTTAAGCTAGCAATTTAGTTAGCATTTTTGTCATTGAAAATCTCCCTCGAACATAATATTAGTAATCATAACATAATTTGACCGTTATTACAGGATGCCTGTGGTGCAGTAGAGGCAGATTGTGCACTATATTATATTTGGTCAAGTTGTTTGTGTTTTCTGAAAAACTTGAAAAGATGACATGGGCCATTATTTTAGGAAGGTGACGATGTTATAGTTGTTTTATTGATGTATTGTTTGTAGCTTTGCCTCTCGGGATGGCAACGTCATTCTAACACATCTGAGCACCACTGGATGGTTCTTCATGAAATCATAGTTCCTAACACAGTGATCACCTGACTTCTCCTCTAGCGCCTCAACTAGAGGAGACAGATCGCTGTGAAGTGTTGAAGTTATGAATTGTAATAACCTGTTATTGATGCATCTACGAATAAATATTTAAATTTGTCCAAAACTTTGGTTTATGCCTTCCGTGCTATTTAGCTAATGCTCAATTCAATTCAATTCAGTTTATTTTATATAGCCCAACATCACAAATACAAGTTTGCCTCGGAGGGCTTTACAATCTGTACACATGACATCCCTGTCCCGGGACCTCACATCGGATCAGGAACAACTCCCCCAATAAAGATAGTAAAAACCCTTTTCAACCCTTTTTAGCTAATGCTAACTAAGTTGTGAAAACAGCAAGCATTGTATCTGTCAAATATCTGCAGGTTGTCAGTGTGAGCGTGTGATCATTCTGAGATTAGCATTAAGCCTCAAGTTTTCAGCATCCGGCCATGTCTCCGCACAGCCTCTCCGGGTTAGGGCTGAGGGCTCGGGCCAAGAAGGGAAACAGCACAAATGCCAGCAGCAAGATGCAGAATACAGAAATATTAATTGGAACCAAATGTCCCTTCATCAAAAAACACATCATGCCTCCAGCTCTCTGCGTCGGCTGCAAGCAGTGTCCAAAAATTTGACTATTTCTGCAATTGTCTCATTGTCCTATTTCAAAATTCTGATTACAATCACATGCATGTTTCCCCCTGAGGCACATCCACAGTCCTGAAGAGAGACGGCGGTCTATTGAACAGTTCTGAGCGTGGGCAGTGGAATAAACTTCTGTTATCTTGGCCTTTACAGTCAGCTGTCGTTCCCTCTCGTGGAAACGTTACACCTCTTTACCCGCCCTTTTGTATTCCATTTCCAGCAGTAAAAGGGGAAAAAATCAGGTGACATTTTAGTTATTTCCCTCAGTAAAACTGGTGAAAAGCTAGTTCTGACTTTAATAAATGCAAAATATTCAAATGTTTTGACTTTTTAACCTTTTATCTACTTTTTTCTTTACCATTACAGTCATTCAACAAATCCTTTTTCTTTCTATAGACAGGATGAACATGAGCTCATGTTGTATACACAGTCTCTCTGTCATCTGTCCAGGTTTTATAGAAGGGTCTCTTCCCTTTCCTCCAAATACACACCACATCACAGCTCCCGTCACGGGGCTCTCGCCGCAGTCCGATTCACACATCACTGATTGACTTTAGTGTTGCACTCTCTGGAGAATTCTTTACAGGACTGTGAGCTGTAATTGAATACAACTAAAATATGACCGAGAGCCAGGAAAGGCAAACTGTTCCCCGAGGGTTGTTTAGCTGAATGAGCCTCATCACCAGCAGCTACATGTATGGAGATGTCCTCATACATTTACCCAGAAGGAAGAATGACAAACATATTTCTTATTGTAAAATAACTGAAATGATGACTGAAATAAATGCCCATTCACCTTCAAATGTTTCAGAAATTCTAGGTGACAAAAAAATCAAATAGAATAAATGGTTAATACATTAGTGAGGTTGGGGTTTGTTGCTATTTTGCATCAATGGGTTTGAAAATGTAAATTAACAATCATCACCCAGCATATTTGTGCTAATCTCTCATTATCATACCATATAGTGTTGCAACCACTCACACCATCTATAATCTCTCAAAAACAGATCAAATATCTTCATGAACATAAATACACATGATGGAGTCTACTTTTTACTCAAGTCATCAGATGGAGTCCCTCAGTCACAAATAACTCAAAACATGTAAAATCACATATTAATGATATTTTATGCATTTATATAGAATGGACCACAGCAGATAAGCTCCACTTAAAGCTTAAAGATATACATCAATATGGTGATAATACTAAATGCATCTCTTAAAAAAGGTCCGTTATCATTTTACGTTTTACTCACAGTATATTTTAAGTAGTGATTGTGTATTTTTCCATGTGGTGTTTTTGCTGAACGGCCTGAATCCTCCGCTGCGTTTCCACATAAAGAAACAAACAGCAGAGTGAACGTGTAATAAACCCGACGACCACGAACAGGTGTTTCATATTCATGCTCAACTACACTAATCTTATTCAGGCTGCAGAGGCTAGAACTGTTTTATTTTAACTTGATGAAGAGGAAATCACTGACGGACATCAGTAAACAAGGGAGGGAGAGATCTCAGATATTTTGTGATCTCTCGCGTTTACATAAAAAAAAAACTGTGAAATAAACGCAATTTATTAGTTTGTGCAAATCTGTAAAGGCCGGAGGAAATGAACATATATATATATATATATATATATATATATATATATATATATATATATATATACATATATATATATATATATATATATATATATATATATATATATATGTTCATATCTGCTGCTTTTTATTTATTATAATAGACATATTATTCTATTTATAAAACGGTCTGGTATTATTATATAAGTATCTGGTATTATTATCGTTATTTTATACAATTAGATGTGCGCAATTATTTAAAAAAAGGAAATATATATATATATATATTTTACTTTTATTGTTTTATTTTTTTTTTAGTTAAAAAAAAAAAGTAAAACAGCCAATCAAAATGTTAATAAAAAGGATATGTTTTGCCTTTTGATTTAAATTGCACAAACTCTGTAAATTGAATCACGTTTTATTCCAAACACATTTAAAAACTGTACAGCACATTGAGAAACAGACATAAACATGGTGGCCTGTTCACCATCACATCATTCACACATCATAACATTCACGTTTGTACATAATGTGGGTTTATTCTCAGACAGTGAGAGCATCACTACATTACATAAATAAATTAGACGACACTTTGAAGATCCCAGTCCCCCCAGTGGGCAGCGGAGGCCCCGGGTAGCTGCTGGGAACCATCCCGTGCAGCGAGCCGCCCGGAGGCAGCGGGAGCGCGCCGCAGCGTCCCGGGCCGCAGGGCGCGACGCCGAGCCACGAGGGGCCGGTCCGGGAGAGGAGCGAGGTGAGTGCGGGGATGACGCCGGGACCGGCCTGCGAGCCGAAGCGAGTCCTTAACCCCAGGTCGTGGTACACAGCGGGACCCTGCGGAGGGAAGCAGTGCGCTCCGAGGAGCGGGAACCCGGGCTCCTTCGTCCTGAAGTCCTTCAAAAAGAAATGCGGCCGCTTGAAGCGTTTCCTTCTCCGGAGAAAACTCCCGTTTTCAAACATGCCGGCTGACATGGGGTCCAGGGTCCAATAATTCCCCTTGCCGGGATTCCCTGGCTCCCGGGGCATCTTGACGAAGCAGTCGTTCAGGGACAAGTTGTGTCGGATGGAGTTCTGCCACGCGGGGAACTTCTCCCGGTAGTACAGGAAGCGCTGGCTGATGAAGTCGCAGATCTCGCTGAGGGTGAGCCTCTTCTTCGGGCTCTGCAGGATCGCCATGGTGATGAGAGCGATGTAGGAGTACGGGGGCTTCACCGAGAAGACCCGCTGCGGACCCTCCTGCAGCCGCAGCGCGCGGGGTCCCTCCGCCCGCCGCGCAGTGGAGGACGGAGCGCTCTGCTCACAGCCGGGCGCGCGCGTGTTTATCAGTGACAAACCTGTGCTGTTCACCTCGTCCCCTCCGGCCGTCTCCCTCATGACTTTGCTGTCCAAGGTCATGGTCCGAAGTGTGTCCGGCGGCCCCACACACATGCGCGGATGCAGCCGGAACGGGCGCAGATCCCCTTCTCTCCTTTCCTTCACACCGGACTACATCTTAAACTCCTCTGGCCTCCCACTCTGAACTTTCTCCTCCTCCTCCTCCTCTTGCAAGTCCGTCTTCATCAAAACGGGTGCAGATCTGACACACGGAGCTGCAGCCAAAGGTTTAAACTAAATATACTGAATATTAAACATAGATCTTAAACCTCACAAAGTCGTTTTTCTTACACTTTCAATGAAACAGGATTATCTCTGGATTGTCTTCTTGTGGTTCAGTTTAAATCAGACTCTCAGCAGGGGAATTGGTCTTGCAGACACTCCAAACATACAGGACACACATATAATACACAATACAATAAACATTAACATGATACATAAATACAAATCTGAGAAACAAATGCAAAAACACAAATGCACATCAAGTGACAGCTTTAAAACAAGTAGAGATCAGTGCTGTAATCAGTCATCATCACCAAATGTGTAAAAGGGGATTATCATCCGACTCAATCCTGGATAGTTAATATATTATAGATGTAATAGCTCATTTCTCACTCCTTCCTTTATTGCTCTCAATGTCTGAGTTAAAAAATGGTTTAAATCAGGACAGCTGCATCACTTTACTACACTAGAGTATTATCATTATCAAATGTGCCAGTCTACATCTGATTATTATTATTTTTTTAATCTATATGCTTTCACTATATTGCACTTTACCAGCTCGGTCATTAGTTAAGGTTTAGTGTGATATTTAAGTGAAATATGTACACACTCATTTTAGCGAGCTCGTTTCCAGCCTTTACGCTCTTGGCTGCCGCGGCGCTCATTTCCTCCGGCGTGGCTCGTTGCAGGATGGTCTGGCACGCGGCGACAGAAGCGACTGGCTGTTTTCACGTGAGATGAAGACGTAATCCGTTTGGAAAGAATAGCTACACTGTATCAATTCATGTGCGGCCACCCACTTGGCAAATGGGCCTGTACTGCAGGGAGGGAACGGTGGGACGTCTCATTAAGGAACAACTCTTCCCTGAACCTCTCGTTTAACGCGGAACTCCTCTCAAACTATTTATAATCATTGCACTTTTCACAGGGGGTTTATAACCAGATAAATAACCAGGGAACAAATTGGATGTTTCATACAGAATTTAATACATGCCAGAACCCTGCAACACAGGCACACACACACACACACACACACACACACACACACACACACACACACACACACACACACACACACACACACACACACACACACATATTGATATTATTCTCACAGAAAACAGCAGTGCTGAGGAAGTCCGTGCACCATATTAAACCGGCAGCAACCCAAACGAACGACAACCCCCCAAACAAACCACAATTAGAATCAATGACGAAAGACGATAAAAAACGTAATTTAACGCATGCAACTAGAGGCCGCCTCGCTGTGGAAAGTTCCCGACAAGTGAATGGCTCTGCAGTTAATGACAGTGAACGCAGCACTGAGCTCAGGTTGCAGTTCGTGGTCCTGCGCAAAAATAACTTTCTGCTGCAGCCATCTGGCGCCGCTGACCGATTATACACGAGCAGCGAGCTCTTCAGAGGAAAAGAGCGTAGACCCTGAACGCGTCTTAGGCCTTCAGGATGCCATTCATGCTACAAAGTCCTGTCACACTCGCTACAAACGGGTTCGAGCGCAAATAGGATCAGTGCAGTAAACATTCAAGTACAGGTAGGTCTTTTTCAGAGGTTCTCCATTTTTGAAGTTTTCTTTTCATGTTGTTCCCCGGTGTATGCAGCACCTTGAGAGCGGCCATGGAGCCAAAATGAAGTTAGTGCCGTTTGCTGAGGTACAACAGTGACAATAACTTAAATACTGAGTCAATAGGAAGCTGCTGCTCCTCCTCCTCCTCTCCGTTTGCATTCCCGGTAGAGGACAAAGAAGTACGGGAGCAGAGTGTAGTGATGGACTGTTGTGTGCAAATGTGTGTCGAGCTCCATCACATGTGGACGTAAAAGCCTTAGCGAGTGCGTTTCTCTAGGCGTTGCGTTTCCGCTGAGCTGAGGTCAGCCTCACAAAGTTTCCACACTTGAGGCAGCAGGAGTTGGAGTTGCCCTCTTTCCTGGGGATGTGCCAGCATTTGACACAGCGCACTCTGTACTTCTTATACCTTGGAAAGACAGAGAAGAACACAGTATTAAGCTCTTTTGTTCGTTGGTATTTATAGGACATGTATATCTGACACAGCACATTTCAGATTGTCCATCTGGGATCAGTGGAACACAGATCCAGCATTGCATCATTCCTCTTTTCAGAAGCAAATTCAACATTCTATTATAAATTATTTCACATAGTCATCCTCTGATTAATTGTTGCAAAAGATGCTGCATGTATCTTATGTAAAAGTTTGTTTGACATGTATTAAGGTTTTTACATTTACTTTGGTAAACTTCCAACACTAAAGTACAAATTCTAACACTAAAATACAAAATAAGGACCTGTGGGGAAGGAAAGCATATTTTATTTCAGCTTTTCTCTAATGAGTGGTGACAATGAGCCGATATCAGCTGTTTCAGTGCTGTGCTGGAAAACAAGAGTCCACTTCTGCATTCGTGGCTGTCCATGTTACCAATTTTATTGAGTCGTTTCTAATCATTGGAATTATTGTTACGGATAATTGTTAAAAGGCAGAATTAACTGAAGAATATGACAATATTTGTATACAATTATACATATAATTATGTATTATTATATTTTGGGTGATATCATTTCTCCATAATGATTAACTTGGATCATTATTCTTCATGGACTAATCATTAGGGTCCTCAATGTTACAGCTAATAAAGAAAATCAAACTCTGTGGAAAAAGTATATTTTCTGAATGTCTGCTTGAAAGTTGAGACTAAATCCATTACATTGACATGTGGCTCTCGCTCCCGTAGTGATCTAATAGACACGCCCTCGTACTTCATGTCTCTAAAGCTTTCAGTGTTAAGATGAGCTACCTTATTCCACAGGCATTACAGAGTGGGGTCCCGTCCTCTGCGTCCCTCCACATCGGGGTCTTCCTGGTGCAGCACGATGCACACACTTTACCCTCTTTTCAAACCGAAAGAAAAACATTCCTTTGGTTAGCGTTGTGGTCAGTCTGAACACTGTGTACATAAAAACTGCTTCTACCAAAATAAAGGCAGTGCTTGTGATGCAAACACAGTTAAGTCGAGGCTGTATGGAGTCACAGAAGAGACTTGTTGTCTGGTCTCTGAATGCTGTTACGAACTTGTTCAAAGCATATGTACATTTACAATAGTGAGGGTTTGTTATATTACAAGTGTGAGGAAGGAGAGCTGCTAAATCACTGCAATGGTTTGAAATGAAGTACAGCGACTCAAAGCATTGGCTGCACAGCTGAAAGTCAAAATTAAAAGTTTACATTTCTTGGTTTTAAGGGAAGTAGTTGATACCCATTATTGTCTTAAGATGTTTATATAATAGTGTCTCCAAATAAATGTGCACCACCTGTCCTGAATGACAGGTCAAGTCACATGGTTTGATGTGGGGGCGCCCTCTTGTGGAGAAAGAGGACAGTTCGTGCAAATACAAACTACCTGTAAAGTAATGTTATTGATGCATTCATTTTAATCAAATTATATCAGAACATGTGTCTGAAACTATGATCATTATACATTGATTGATTTAATGTATAATGATTTAGTTAATATATATGATGTTAAGTTTTGTTATGTCGGTTTTCTCTTTTATATAGAATTGTTTCTTATCTGATTTGAGGGGCTGAGAAAGGATAGTGTCGTATGTCATACAGATTTTAAAACCTTCTGAGACACAAAAAAATGACTATATATCTATCCTGTGAATGAAATAGATTCATCAATGCGATTATCTGTTTAAATTGCAGTTGCTCTACATTGCTGTCTAGGGAGCCAGCCAGTAAAAATATGAACTGACATCGGCTTCCCAGACACTCAAGTGTTACTCACTAGAAACGCTGTCTGTCAGGTCTTCATCCGAGCTACTGCTTTTACTGGACTTCTGGGACGTCCGCCTTCTCAGCCTCGGTTTCCTCACACTCCTGCGGAGCTCCTTGCTGCAGCAGACACCAGTGAACTTCAGTACTGATAGCTGGCACTCAAGTATTCATCAACATTTATCAAGATGCCCATGCAAACATGTAATGAATTCGTCGCTACCTGTACTTTGAAGTTATGAGGAGCCGACACTGTTCCCTGTTGTCGTCCAGCTCCGTGTCCATCCTGAACGTCACTCCCTGGAAGTCTGGGTCCTGGATATCAGCGCTGCGCCTGGGATGAGGTTGTTTTCTTGAAGTCTTGGTTCTCCACCGTAATGGCCTCTGTTCCGTTTTGGATGTCGCAGAAGGTGAGATCTTTGCACATTCGTGTGCACATTCTGGTTCTGATGATGCGATTTTGTCATCTCTTTTTGGGAGCGACTGACACTTCTCTGTAGTGCCAAATAAAAGCGGTGCTGATCGCGGAGGCAGGACGGGGTTCGGAGGGGGCCGCTGGGTGTCACACGGTGGATCTGCAGTCAAAGTAAGGTTTGCATTGTGGTCCAGTGCTGGTGGCTTTGACAGAGCCACATTGGCATCTTCCTTTGAATTAAAAGTCAGCTGGGCATCAAGGAATGCATAGGGGATGTGTGTTTGTGGGAAAAACTTTTCAGAGAAAGGTGCATGCAAAATACCTTGTTCAGAAGAGACCCTCTTATCACATTGTCTGTCAACGGTGAGCAATGAAACATTTCCAGCCGCCTGTGACTGAACACAGCAGCCCACCTTGGAGTCCTTCACACGACACTGTGGTTTATAACTTCTGGCTCTGCAGTCCCCTCTCACACCTTCCACAAGACTGGGACAGGCTGTGATTCCTTGCCCCTCGCCGATAAGAAGGGATGGTCTCAGAGTGCATTCAACACCGCCGACTCCCTGATCCGTTACATCTGCTGTCGCAGTCGATGATTTGTCTATTGAATGGCCTAATTTTGTGGTAGATGATAGTAAACTCGGTTCAGACGCCACATCCTCTTGATGGAGGAGCCTATCACACTGTCGATTGATCAGACTCAGTACTTTCCAGGGGCTGTTGCATTTATTAGGATGCAGCTCAACCACAGCTGTGACATTGCTGCTGTGACTCTCTTCCTTCAACTTTTTCATCTGATTACAAGGCGACAAACTATACTGGCAGGAACCATTAGAGATTGTAAACAGATGTCCGTCCTCTTCCTCATTTTTAGCTATGAGAGGAGCGTGTCTTGAAGTCTCATGTAGCCACGCTGAGGGTGGATTAGTGTCCATGAAGCTGTTGTGAACGGGAGATCCCAGTTTGGAAACTTCTTGGAAAAGGTAGAAGAGCGCTGAGTGGGAAGCTTCATGTTCAATCGTGCTCTGGCTTCCCTGGATGAAGGCAGCTTGTTTCCTTGGCCCTGTGCTCATGTTGAGGAGGCACCTGTAGCATAGAAACAACAACTTTTATGAACAGTAGGGCAGTGATTTTCAACCAGTGTGCCGTAAGAGATCGTCAGGTGTGCCGTGGGAAAATGTCCAATTTCACTTAATTGGTCCAAAGAAATATTATTTAGTTTCCGCAAATAATGTTCCATTGTTGAGCGTCTGAGTCTGCAATATAGTGGCTGGTCTAGAAATTAACTACTCTTCCATGCCAGTAAGAAGTGCAATACTTACCTACCATATATGCTGTATTATGCTACAATGTGACATTTTGTAACTTTTTTGGTTGTTGGTGTGCTGCGGGATTTTTGTATTTGTAGAAAATGTGCTGCGGCTCAAAAAGGTTGAAAAACACTGCAGTAGGGGATAGGGGGGGTTGTTTAGCAAGGTGGTAAATAATTTATTTCTAAAACATTTGAAATCTTGCTCCACAAAATTGTTTATTTTCAGACAGTTTTCTAATCTTTGCATTGTTGTTGTAGTATAGTTTCACCACTTCCGGTTACTAAATGTCATTCAAATAAAACTCCTCGGTTGACGCGCCCACAGCTCATAGACATGTAAGAAGTGGACAGCAAATATGTATTTGTATTAAGACGTCTCAAGTTTAAAAGGCGGTAACCGCTATTCTAGAGGGAATGGGATTTTAAACATTGGCACAATATTAATTATTACAACACTTGTACTACACGTGTAGCCACATCTCCTACACCTGAGCTACGTGAGCTACAGGTGTCTCCACAGTGACGCAGAGAAGCTAGGCCTACTGCAGTGTTGACCATGTTTGTTTCCCAAACTGTGAAAGTGATGTTGGCTTATTGAAAAACATGAAAACTTTTCTTGAAATGTGTAATTAGGCTCACATTATTAGCGTAAGACCCGACATGGGCTAACGGGAATCGGCTAACGTCACTGTCGTATTGTTATTTAAAAGCCTAACAAGGCCAAGCTGTCATATCTTTTAAAATATGACGTGACGCGAAGCCGCCTGACGAGAAAAGTACTATATCATTATTATTTTAATCAAGTTGTAACTTATCCGTGACTCACCGGATGAACTGCAACAAAGCGTCGAGCTTTCCGTGGAGTTTAAAAGCGTTCTAGAACACAAATGTAGCGCTTTCGTTCTACATAGAGGACTTTCGCGGTTTTCGCAGAGTTCGACTGTCGCGAGCGCAGAGGACGATGGGATGGACAGTCAATACTGAGAAAACATGTTTTGCACATGATCTGATTCAATGTATTAACTCTAAAGGCATTCTGAAGCTTACAGTTTGTAAATCCAAAGATTGCATGTTCCGATCCATTGACTATGATCTCACAACTGGCAGTACGACACTCGTCTTCCTCTATTGTTGACCTGTCATGGCCTCTGTGGCGCCTCTTTCTCAGTTGGGCCTGAACACAACAGTACAACATGTGGTCACAGTCACCAGTACCGGTCCGGTCCCCCGGAACCGCTGTGCACAGCCGGTGATGCTCACCTTGGATCCGTGAATCGATCATCGACTAATTGAAGAAGTACGCCGACTTTACTGGGAGCTCACGCCGCTGGTGCTGGTCGCTGTGACCGGGGTCGGACCAGGAGTTACGCGGGTGTTTTGGGTTTGCTAGATTACACCAGCTGGGGAATAAAAGCGTTGTCCGCGCGGAGTTCCAGTTTCACTTGGTCGCCGCTTCAAAGCACTTCTTTTTTTTACGACAACACGAATGTTTAAGATAATTGGTAAAAATATATATATATATATATATAGTTTTAACAACAGCCGCGCGCTAATTACGCAGTTAACTAGCTTTGAACGTTTAAGTTCAATGGAAACACAATTGGTGTCGCGTTTGAGGTCGCTGGGTAATGAGGGCAATGTTAAAAGAAAACTATTCAAAATACGTTTAAAAACATTTTATTGCACAACTTCACATATTTGTCATTTCTAACACGTAATATACACAGTTGACTTACATTTGTGCGTAAGGACAGGTACAGTAGGCTTTACCAAGTTAGGGGTAGACGTGGTAAACTCATTCCGTGGTAACGTGAAGCCCACCAGCTGCATTCTGCTCTGGAGCAAAGCGCACCTGAAGCTGAGAGGAAGTGCTTTCAAAAGTTTTTTTTTTTCTCCATTTGCCACTTGAAACTCAATTCGCTTAAATATATTTTGCAGGTGAATGAAATGTAAGTTATTTTTGTGTCTAAATTCTGGTTTCCTTCGATGTGAGCCGACCCTTTCAGCTTCAAACAACGTTTGTCTTGTGATAAATGGCTTCTTCTTCCTCTATCTGGCTTCAGTACCATGCAGAAGGTCTAGATATGACTTGGGGCTAACCTTTAGTCAGTCGGTACATATTGATAAGCCAGCAAAAAAAATAAGAAATAAGAGTAAATGCATATTATATCTAACAAGTGAATCAAGAGCAACAGAAATGACTCAGAACATCATCTTGTAATACTTGTGCGTATACGAGCTGTAACGAGGAATGTTCCATTAAACGGGGCAAAGATGAACTGGGTTGAAACTTGCTCTGCGATGGAGAAGACAGACGTGGTGTGTCTCTTGAAGTGTCCGGTGTTTCGGCAAAGCCCAGTTTGTGGGATTGAATGGCGTCTTGATGCTAGCCTGAGGACACACCCACCCATACATAAATAAATCGTCTGTTAAACCATCAGTCTTTACGTCGTTGTTTGGAAGTAACCATTGATTTCACCGTCTGTGAGAATCAAGTAGTGTCTGACTGTCACCTGCAGACCTGCGCCGTCATTGGTTAACTGTTGGAATTGTCAGTCAGGAAGAAGTCTTGGGAGTTGCTACGGACTCTTTACTACCCTCGCCGTGCATCTCTTCCGCGGTCACCCCCGTGCCCCCTCCATTCTTTTTCTCAATTTCTCGGCACCCGCTCCTCTTCTCAGTGAGGTTTGGGCACGTGTCCGTCCACGTAGAAGTTCCTGGTGACTTTGGGCAAGGTGAGCTCCATGCCGTCGAGCTCCGGCTTGAGAATGATCTGGCATCCCAGCCGGGAGTTCTCCTGAAGCTTGGGCGCCATGTCCAGCATGTCATCCTCCCTGAGAAGGCCAAGATACGTGTCACACATTTGCGGGCGATCTCCCGCTAAACCACATCGCACACGTCTGTCTACGGTTAAGGAAGCAGTCATTCGTAGCGGACCTACCTCTCGTCAGGCTCCGCCAGCAGGTCAAAATGGGAGGAGGTCACGTAGACGTGACATGTTGAGCAGGCCAGCGAGGCCTCACAGGCTCCTAAAGGAACGAGACGCACAAAGAGTGAGCAAGTCACACCTAAAGTCACGCTTCAATTCAATACTTTAACTGTGCAGGCTCACCTTCCAGTTCAATTCCATGCCTCTGAGCCAGATACATGACATTATCTCCCACTTTGGCCTTCACCGGGATCCTCTGGCCCGACCGATCTATATACACCACGTTCACCCTGAAACAGCAGCGGGTTATACAACTATTCAGCCTCAGCCTTTGAAAAAAGTTCATCATTATACTCTTTTACTGCTTCCAAAATAAAGACACTAGAGGAACAAAGTGTAGATGAAAGTGCTTGAATTAGGTCAGTACTCACGAAAGAAAAAGAAAGTCCCACAAAAGACTTCTCGTGTGACGTTTACTTTGGATCCACACAGTGAACACGCTTCATGAGAAGCCTAAATTCAGGAGCACAAACCTTTTCCCACTAATATGTATATATTCAATTTCTATCAGTGCTGCCATTTTCCAACCAATGTGGTTGAACATGGCGTTGTTATTCTCACGGTCAGGCCAAACCAGAACGGGTTCCTGCTCAGCCGCGCTGAGGGGAGGCGACATTAAGATGTTCTGCTGGCGCTTCCAAAATCCTCTCGTCGATAAAACTGTGCAGAGTCCGACCGGTTCCATTAAGCGCACATGAATTACTATGAGTATTTTGTAAATGCACTGCACTTAAATAGCACTTTTCGTCCTAAAGCAGGACAAAGTCCCATTGTAGTTCAAGGTCACTTTGACAGGTGGACAGGAGAAGCCGGGGATAAAAAACGCAATCTCTGCAGTTAATGTTGACCCATACATTTTGTATGAAGAATTACAAGTTATACTACAAACTGCACTAATGTGTACCCTCAAAACAATACTTTCTGCTGGTTTAGAGTACCTCTGGTTCAGTGACGTCCATGTTCAGGATGTGGCCCCAAAAGTAATAAAATAATTGCAAATTCAACATGACTCAGCAACTATTTAAGCTATCTTTCACTGGATTACATGTAGCTTCCACTGACTTGAGCTTCACAGTTTTGATGTGTTTAAGTATAATGTGTGCATTGATTAATACCAGCTGAGAACACCCTATCCATTCACAACAACACACATGTTTAAGCCCCTCGTAAACTCACACATCGTCGGGGTCCTCTGCGTTGGAGCTGCCCTCCTCGCTGCGGTACAGGCCTGTAAAACAAGCAGCAGCACTGAGAGTGTTTCTGGGGACAGGTGGATGTTTCACTTGTTGCATTGCGTCACAGCCCCATCTGGGAATGTTGATGTCAAGTTACACAAGCGCTGTTAGCGGACTTCAACCCTGACCGCGGGTAGCAGTGGACCACCTGCTACCCGAACTCCACGGGCATCAACACAAGCGTACACACTTTAATGGAAACTAAAAGTTACTGCTTTAGACACAAATAGTCCTGTGGGAAAGAGCAGCCCTGTGAATGGGGCTAAAAGTGTTAGCAGCCACTCACCTTTACTCGTCTGCAGGTGTCGCGTTATGGTCCGAAAGCTGTCGAAGGAGCCCTTCCTTTGGAGAGCTCCCGCGCCGCTGACGCAGCCGTTTGACCGCTGAAAGGGACATTTGCTGCAGTCGGGTAAAGCTCGAGAAAGCCTCAAAGTCAGACCCATGCTCGACCGGACAGCCGCCGCGGCCGCCATGTTTCTGTTTTGGTCACGAGGCCGGACGCGGCCAATGGGAGAAGAGCGCTGCAGCGCTGTGACGCGCGGCTGCGCCGGCAGAGGGCGCTGCTGCGCCGCTGCAGGGATGAGGACGCTGGCCCTGAACACTACTTACTTTAATGTTGTCGCTGGTCGTCACGGGGTTCATTTTAACTGCTTTGTTGACTGTTGGGCCTTTCACTCTCTAACAATGTCTAACATGTGTTTTGTGTGCAGGCTGGAGACACCAGTTACACGTTAGATGACTTTTATTTCAGAGTTGGACCGTATACTGTGCTTAAGTAGAATTGTTTTCTTCTACTCCACTACATTGCAAAAGTTCATGGTATACATTTTATTCCACTACATTTATCTGGCAGCTTTAGTAAGTGGTTAATTTTTACATACAAATGTATGATAATCGTATAAAAAGATGTGTTGTTATAGATTAATAGACCCAACAACATACAATAATTTAAATTGGCTCCATCTGACCAACTACAAGTCTAAATGGCTGGTGGCATGTTAATGCATCATTATTAATGATAACCCAATAATGTAACATATATAACAAAAAATCATTTTGAAAGGTGCCGTTCTGCATAATGAGTACTTTTATTTACCTTATTTTGCTGATAATACTTTTATACTAATACTACTACTACTACTACGTTTTTATGGTTTGAGTGATAAGTGATGGATGATGTTGCATATTTGTTCACCTAACCGTGGCTACTTAAATGAGATCAAATTGCAACGCTCTTCTTTTAATTGTAATGCCTTTTCACATTATGGTATCAATTCAATTCAATTCAGTTTATTTTATATAGCCCGACATCACAAATACAAATTTGCCTCGGAGGGCTTTACAATCTGTACACATAACATCCGTGTCCCGGGACCTCACATTGGATCAGGATAAACAAACAAAGATAGTAAAAACCCTTTCACAGGGAAAAAAGGGAATTTGTTTTCTTACATTAGCTTTACATTAGCATACTACATGTTGTGCTATACTCTACTTTCCACCCGTTAAAGTTAAGGATCAAAAGTATTATTTAACAAAATATTATTTCCACAAAGTCTCATTCACTGTTCAGCTCCATACTCACACAGCAGTAAGTTTGCATTCTGCCATGTTTATGTTCGCAGGAAGAAGAAGTCTGATAAGAAATCAAATGCAGGCAAAGCGGTTGTGTACGTCTGAGACCACCGGCGCGTGAAGAAAGCAGTGATGTTTTGGCTAGAGGCAGCTGAAGAGCTCACACTCTGTTCTCTCTCTCTCTGTCTGTACCTCCCTGCCCTTGACATCCACCTGGAGGGAAGTTTTCCTAAAAAAAAAACCCGGAGCTACTAAACTTAGAATCTCTCGGCAGAGTAGTAAACTCCCACTGAGGAGCGCTGTGTTGATATCTGAGATGTGATTTATAAACTCTAGTGCAGTATAATATAACAGCACTATATTTTTGCTGTCGTTTCTTGTCTTTCCTTCAGTGTCTCATAGTGATCTGTGCTTTGGGGTTTACTATAACCCCCCATCTGGATGCAGAGGTTCTTTCCATGGCCATAAAAAGTAAATGGGGCACTTTCAGGTCTAGTTTTTTATTTTATAGGGAGTGCTGGGAGTCAACTCACTGGCATACAGATTATTACACTTTATATACTCCAAATCCACATAATGAAACACTTTTACACTTTCATACATGCCCTCTCTCTTACACACACACACACACACACACACACACACACACACACACGCACACACACCTGCGCAGGATTAGTGTCCAGGGACAGTTTACCTGTGTATGCGAAGTCTGTGAATTTAGAGTTTACAGTTAGTACCATCGGGCCCTCCGGTCCTGGGATCTTGCAGGTGTGTGTGTGTGTGTGTGTGTGTGTGTGTGTGTGTGTGTACAGGGGTGTGGTGGGTGGAGGTTGTTTAACGCTTGACTTGCATATGAAGTGGCCCCTAGCTGTTCCTTCAGATTACACTCCCCTCACTCCCTTAAGACTAGGCGGTACAATAACTCACAAAACCCTGTGTACACACTCATACTTCCTTAAAGCCACTCCCACTCAAGTACTTAAGGAAAGACATACACACACACACACACACACACACACACACACACACACACACACACACACACACACACACACACACACACACACACACACACACACACACACACACACACACACAGCCCATGAGGACATTTCAGCAGATGTATGTGAATCTCCCCAGAGTACTCCATGCATGTATTCACTTTATGTATCCAAGGACAGATACAACATGGAAAAACCCAACATTTCCCAGCGGTCCCCTGGGTGCCATTCAATCCCACCAGCGCCTATTGTTTTTTTAGTTATTCAACTTTTCCTACTTTTGCCGATTGTGAACCTGATTGTGAACCTTGTCACAGTTATGCTGGCGTGTTCCTTGTTGACGATGAACATGGGCACTGTTGTTCACATACACACACACACACACACACACACATACACACACACACACAGTCAGGCTGTAAACAGGGGACCGGCGGCACTTTAAAGATAGATAGATACTTTATTCATCCCCAAGGGGAGATTTATTAAAAATGAATGGAAACTTAAAGATGTTAATCTGAAAACTGGAAAAGATGTCTATGTTTTCCCCTGAGGTTAAAAAATTAAGCAATCAGTCTTTTGAGCATTAATTTAACATTTTGACGACCTGTTTTATAAAGCATTTTCCCTCCTTTTGAGATGAACTTATTGTACATGACGTAAATTCATTTAAATGAATGTCCAGGTGTTGGAAAGAGCGTTGAGGCCAAGAAGTAGAATTTGATGAATTTGTACAAAGTCCAAACATGTTGGAGTTGCATAAGTTTTTCCAAGCGTGTCGATATGTTACGAATGTCTCCTGCATGGTTACTCGCTGTCTGCCTGCGTGTTTTAGTTCCCTTTTTTAATGTTGTTTCTGGCTTTACTGGAAGTACATCATCAGTTATATGATGATCTATATTTGGCCACCGGGTTGAATGACAGCAGCTGTTTCATTTTATTTCACTTGTTTTACTGCCCTCCTTTGGGAACAAGCAGCTCAGGGTGAGACGGGTGTCAGTTGGGGTTTGAACCCTGTGCCACTTTCACAATTCATCTCCTCTTTAAATGTGATACTCCAAGCTCTATAATATATACTGTTACCATTTACCATTTATTTATATCTTACATTTATTTATATCTTTTACCCTTGGGGTCAATTTGATGACAGCAACTTAAAACTCCAGAAAATTATTATAATTTAAATGTTTTCCAAAGTTTAAGTTACTTTATGTTTGTTTTGTTGACTAAATATCCCTTTAAATAAAACATTGATGCTGTATGTCTTGGACATGGCTGACTGGTGGGGCCTGGAACCATGTTGATGACATCAGCAGCACTAAGTCTACCTGGTGTTCAAGTGGGGAGATGGACAATCATAACTTTAGTGGGAAGACAACAGGAGGGTCAACACTGAGGGTCTCATTCTCATCAGAGGAGGATGCCTCATCATCATCATCATCATCATCATCAGAGACAT
Organism: Taurulus bubalis; assembly: GCF_910589615.1. Lineage (NCBI taxonomy): Eukaryota > Metazoa > Chordata > Actinopteri > Perciformes > Cottidae > Taurulus > Taurulus bubalis. The sequence goes on along the minus strand of NC_136594.1, from coordinate 25,722,416 downwards.
CATCCTCTGTCTCAGACACATTCTCCTCAATGTCACTTTCATAGTCGAAGAGATGGGACAACACCTCATGGACAGAAAACCTTTCCTCAGAAGTCCTTTTCAGTTGAGAGAGAGCAGAAAGGAAGCTCACAGAGCACCAAGAACCACCAGGGCCTGCTAAGCCCTGACGGCTTTTTTAATTTTTTATAGTAAAAAGTTATAGCTATTTGAATTGTTTTTCATAAATGCACTACATGTATTATAATTATGTTTCCCTATTAGCGTATTCTCTCATTGCCCACCTGCTGTGTTCCTCTGTTGCCTTGCCTTCAGCCTTGAGTGCCGCTGTTAAACTAAACCACAAGCGTAGGTACCAAATCCACGGCCCGCCACTGTGTTAAAGTGACCTCAATATCATCCAAAACAAATGTGTGTAAAATGTTGTTTTATACAGCTAAAGCAGCCTGGGGTCAAATTGACCCCAAAGAACACCAATGCGTACAAGATGTGCACAGGACATTGAAAACATATCATGCTAGTTTTATGTATACCCAGTTGTCCCCATTAAATTAGGAAAAGTCATGAAGTATGAAGCAAAACAAATTATGTCAATCATATTTGTATATATCTTTATCTATGGGGTCAAATTGACCCCAAAGATAACAGGTTAACCAGCGTAGCCACACGAACATGAACTCTGGCAAAGCTGCTAAGTATTGACCTGATTAGCTATTATTACCAAATCAAGCTAAAACATTCAAACCACAACAGGTCACATTGCTGCAGATACAGCTTCATACGTTACTGCCTTATGAGCAAAGTGCAATATGTTGTTAATTAGCGGTAACACTTTCCAATCTTTTTTCTTTAAATATACTTTATTGATGAGTATGCACAATATGATACACAGGGATCAGAGAAGTATTTTCATTTTGTTAATGTGTTGATCTGTTTACAATTGTAAGGAAGAAAATAACAAGAAGGTAAAGCAAACAAAGTACAAAATAAGAGGAAATACAATAAAAAAATAATGACAAATAATGAATCAAAACACACAAACACACACAAGGCCTTTACGTTTGTTCACAGAGTGTGTGTAACACAGTATTGTAAGAATATAATTAAGTAGTTAGGTTACAGTTAATCAGACAGATGACTTTTTCCAATCTAACATCAAAGTAAAGTATATATATTTTGTATTGTGGGAAAATAAACTGTGTTAAATACACCATCTTACATAATAGGTGACTGAGCGCACATGGTATCCCAACTGACACACACTCATGCGGGAGGACGTCCATGCTTCAGTGTTCTTTCTCTGCCATATTTTAGGAATCCTTAAATCAATACATAACATAATCAAATTTGCCCAATTTCCTTGATCAGCTCCAAGAAGAGAAGGAGGACAACCGTTGGAGCCATGAGAAGGATCTCATGCAGAAGGAGATTTGTGACCTGAAAGCCAAACTGGACGAGGCTCAGGAGACACACCAGGGAAACTGAGCACCTGAACTCAGCTGGGAAACATCCGCCCGATGCTGCGGAAAGCTCAGAGAGATCTTGAGCAGCAGACCTCCCAAACCAAAGAGGTGGATGTGATCAAGTCAGAGCTCCGTGGTGAGAAGGACTCTGGTGCCGTCGTATCGCCACCCGAGGCTGCAGCTGAAGGACGCCGCAGAGTGAGAGGCTCGTTCAAGAGCGCTGGAGAGCTCTCTTAAGTTCAAGAGGGTTCAGGCTCAGACGCTGGGGGAAAAAAGCCACTCAGCAAGATGAAGGACGCTCTCAACAACCAGGGGGAGGCGGCTCAGGTGCCAGGCTTCCCATGAACAGGAAGACCAGGAAGGTCGCAGTCACAGCGGCCCTGAAAAAGGTAAAAGACCTGCTGGAGGAGACTGAGACAAAGACAGACTACTGTGTGGCTCAGCTTGACGAGGAAGAACAAATAAACAGTTGTATCAAGTGGCAGGAGGACAAATCAGCCCTCCTTCAGGCCCCAGAAACCCTCAGGAAGACTCTGCAGAACCAGGAGCGGGAGTGGAAAAAGAACAAGAGCTCCACGAGGTTCCAGCTGGAAGATCTCCGGAGCCAGACCACAAAAAAAAGGAGAAGAAGTGGTCCAACATGCTCTTCCAGAATTCCACGCAAAAAATAAATAGAAATAGCCCACACACACACTTAAACAAACACACACATTTGAACTTGTTTATTTATGAGGATCCATCCGTCTTCACCTTTTAACAGCAGTTTGAAAAGGTCGTTGAAAGGGCAGTGGCTTCCATCTTCTAGTGCAAAACGGAAACTGGTCCTCACAAAGATATGATTACTAATTCACAAATTAAATCCCCAAAATATAAATGCATAAAAATGATGTTGGTCGGTTGTTTTGAGCTTCACTACAGTCATGTGTAATATGAAAAGCTTTGTGAGACGTATAGATCAGGTGACAAGCACTAATGGGGGCGGCCGCTAACCTTTCTACATTTTAGTTTTAACTTGTTGTCTTTTTGTTTTTATTGGTAAAAACTGAACTAAAGGAATGCACTTCGGTTTTGGTTTTGTCATGTTTGTCTTGGAATAAATGATTACTCTACAACTGCTTTTTGTTGTGCAACCCTGTGTAGCAGAAGGACAATACATGATACTTGAATCCTTGGCTGTGCATCTGCAGCCTGAACAAATCATTTAAAAAGCACATTCTGCATCCACTGCTGAGATTTAAAGGGCAATCTCACCGCTCTGATGAGATCTGCAAAACAAAATGACCCATGGAGCAGTGGATTTATTCCTCTGTCATTTCACAGAGGATGAGGAAAGAAAGAGTTCACATTTCCTAAGATCGTTTAATCTCCATTATGGGAGCAGTTTCATTCAGGAAGTAGAAAATAGTTCCTACATGAAACAGCTCACAACAAGGTCACCTCTTAAAGAAGTTCAGGCCATCACACTGAGCAAACTGTACACACACAATAAAGGTGTTAAAGCAAATAGTGAGGTGTGAGGCGTAAAACACCTTTCTTCATGTGAATATGTAACAAAGTATTAAAACTCTTTTATATCCCTTTTAAACTTTTGGAGATATATGAATAATATAATTTGACTCCATTAAGGGAGAGAGTTGGACCAACATGAAGCTGCTCTGATGGATGCAGACCAGCATTTACAGAATGTAATGTTCCTCTGGCCTTGGTGCCAGTTTAATGAGATCATAAGCTTTCTTCAAATGTTGAAACAACATCCTGAGTTAGAACTCGGCGAGAAACCTCACAGCGGCCGTCCCGCTGAGTTTGACCTGCAAGATGACGACAACGGGCCTGTCGGCACCAACGTGACCGAGTTCCTTTTAATCCTATCAGATCATCAACATGTTACGGCATGCCTTTCATCCCTGTTGCTGCTTCATATATTTGATCTTGTGTGTTTATTTGTATATGTAGCTACTACGACAACACATTTTCCATTGGGGATTAATAAAGTATATATCTATCCATCTATCTAGGGGTACACAGGCCCAACACACATGCAAAGGGAACATAGCCTTGGCAAAGGTGGAACAAGGAAGGGAAACGGCAAGGCAGGTGAGATGTTCAAGCGGCAATAAATATAATTTATTGACAGTTTATCAGTTAACAAAAAGGTAAATTAACTAAAATGGAAGCAATGGGCCTCAGGGTCTCAGAGGCCAAAACAACAAGCAAAAATCCCTACACTAGCGAGAACACAAAGTATTTCTCGCCTATCGTAGAACAAAGGAACAACAACACTGACCTCCCTGTCTGCCTCAAAACAGGAGAAAACAGAAGTGACAACAAAAATGGCAGAGAACCCCGACACAGCTTCCCCAAAATGATCTCAATGGTAGCCTGCACTCTGGCACCAAACAACCCACAGGTCGGACCGCTCGCCGCTCAGAGGAGAGAGAGAGAGAGAGAGAGAGAGAGAGAGAGAGAGAGAGAGAGAGAGTGTCTATATCTCCAGCCCACTGATCGCCTGATGTCTCTCAGGTGGCGCTGCTCCAGGTGTGTGTGCGCGTGCGTATTTGCATGTGTACATGTGTGTGTGTTTTTTTGTGTGTGTGCGTGTTTAAATGTGTGCACGCGTGTGTGTGTACGTATGTGTGCGTGTGTGTGTACGTATGTGTGCGTGTGTGTGTTTGCGTGTGTGTGTGTGTGCGCGAGTGTGTGTGTGTGCGTACATGTATGTATGTATGTATGTGTGTGTGTGTGTGTGCGTTTGCATGTGTGTGTGCATGTACGTATGTATGTGTTTGCGTGTGTGCATGTGTGCGCGTGTGTGTGCATGTGTGTGTGTGCATGTGTGCGTTTGCATGTGTGTGTGCATGTACGTATGTATGTGTTTGCGTGTGTGCATGTGTGCGTGTGTGTGTGCATGTGTGTGTGTGCATGTGTGCGTGTGTATGTGTGTGTGCATGTGTATATGTACGTATTTCTATGCACGATGTACCTGCAGTTGTGCATACGAGCTGCATTGGGCCGGCCCTGTTGTGACTCTCTTCTCTCAGATGACTCACACAAACCAACGAATGTGAAACAGCTAAAAACGTCCTTTCATGCTTCACCAGCGTGGGAATGTTTGTGTCTCACGCAGACAAAAGAGAAACTTAGCATCAATGTGAGTAAACACAGACGACTGAGCCGGCATTATCACAGTGTCTTAGTCACACGGCCGTGATGTTTATGCGTCTGGGACACTTTTTATATTGTTTGCCACACATTGACATGGAGCCACTAAAATGTTGCTACATGCCCCAAGTTGTGTGTTTTTTGTTGCTGTAATTAATGACCTTGTCCACACGCGGCACTAAAAACTGCACAGCGGTGTTTGTTTTAGCTGGAGGTCTGGATGTGCTGTCGGGGTTTCAGTCTGAGCGACTACCGTCTGACCTGTGACAGACAGCGGTGACCGCTGACGACGACCTTTGACACCAGAGAGAGAAAGGCTGCGGGGAAGGGACAAAGACTTGGGAGGTCATGGAGGCGCAACGAATCATGTCAACAAAAACAAACACACGAAGGACGTTATAGGTCCATGCCAATTAGGTTTCATTTTACAATTTGGTAATATAGTTTGTGGTATGTGGAGGAAAGTTAAAGACACACACACACACACACACACACACACACACACACACACACACACACACACACACACACACATATATAATGGCCATTTGAAGCAAGATATATCTTAGTGATAGTGATCATCTAGATTTTAGTACTCATAAAAAGACAAAATATTTCTTTTTTTCTCTTTAGCTGGATAATTTGCTGAAATGTAGGTATTAGCTAACGTTAAATTCCAGATTTAAACTGAAACTAAAAGTTAAGGCTGGTGCTATTCAGTACTCTTTGACTTGGGCCCGGTCCCATTCTGTCCTACTGAGGATGCCATCTGAGAGAAAGACTTAGTTATTTCTTCTGACAGCCTGTAGTCAAGTGTGAGTTACTCAACTGGGAGGTATTGTTGGGGGACTAGTTTCAGCAGTGGACTGATGCATTTAAAGCAACATGACGCGGATGTGGGACTGACTCTGCCTATGTTCATATTAATAAAGAGTGGCTTATTATTATGTTTTTGGACAGTTTTGGACAAACATGAAGGTCATGTCTCAAGAAATAGACTATATGAGGCTTTGGCCTGATAGAGACCATTCTTGTTAGTGGGATCATTGTCGCCACTTTCTACTCCCCAACCCCACCCATCTTCGAACTGGGCCTTGATTTTTATCTCAACTGAACATCTGCAGAAGTTTCACAACTGCTTCTTGCACGGCTGTGACGTTGCTCCTGTGGCAGTTCCTGCTCCAGTAGTTGCCTCCAGGACCACATAATGCCGTGATGACACACACACACACACACGCACACACACACACACACACACACATACACACACACACACACACACACACACACACACACAGACTCACAGGGTGAAAACGATACGCTGTGGTAATTACAGAATATCATCAGGCTTACCCTCAAAAAGAGCTGACGCATCAGATTCAGCTAAGTGTCCCTTTCCCCCCTCTGTCTCTGTCAAAGCTTTCCAATTTATTACAGTAAACTAACCTGTCAATCACTTAGCGGTTTCCGCGGAAAACGACTGCATTCCAGGGACTCGGCCCACTGTGAGCCGACCGCGAGCCTTTTCCTGTTGTCATGGCAGCAGAATGATTGATGGCTCCTTGGGGAGGGAGAGTAACTCCAGGCTTCCCCTCTGTTTGTTGACAGCAGGTAAAGACGACTTTTATTGGAACGAAGAGTGTGTGTTTGTGTGTGTGTGCCGGCCTCTGTGAATGCATATTTATGTGCCTTCATGCACTTTCGTCCACATTAAAATGATTGACTTCCTTCCTGCGTGTGTGTGTGTGTGTGTGTGTGTTTGTGTTGTTATTGAATGATGGCCGTAACAGCGACTGTAATTGACCCGCCGTGATCCAGACCCGGCCTCTGTAAAACATTTAGTCCAAGGGAGAGTGCAACGTCTCTCTGGGGACTGAGAGGTGTTAACTCCACGACAAACTGGACTCTGTTTCACGCCACATGATCCAAGTACAACGTTTCACTGCAGCAATAAATTGTCTTTAAATTTCAACGGTATGTTTTAAAGTGAATTATATAGCCTTTAGATAATGTCACGTCTGTTTGCTTTTACATTTACAGGTCATTTTCGCTAATAAAAATGTTTAAAAAAAGGGCGCACACAGGGGTGTACACATACAATACACCACTGAGGTCCAATGCACACAATCTTTAAAGGACACAACTGTTTAATGAAGAGATGGTGGGGGATAAGCTGAAAACCAAGTGGCCCTCTGTGCAAGCTTCTCCTTGCTTCGTTGACATGGCCGGGCCGGCCGCGCATGCTTTGTAGTGCACTGTCGCTACTGTTAGCACCGTTAGCACCGTTAGCATCGTTAGCACCGTTAGCACTGTTATTCTAACCCGTTTCGGCCATTAAGAGGCAATGAATATACATGAAATCACAGACATGGTCACACAACATGAAGTAAAACAGTTTACTGGAGGCCTTAATACTGGAGAACAGTTTTCTACCTGTCTACCTTTTAATGAAGTGCTTTCATTTCCTGTTTTTAAACTGCTTCAAAACAATAATGGAACTTGCGAGAAGGCCAAAGCTACATTCCATGTTTGGTATCAGGGTGTACGTGCCCCGGACTCTATGATTATAATTTTAATTGAAGCCTTATCTTCTCCTTTCCTCGGAAAAGCGTCACTCTGGTATCAGAAACGTCAAGACCCAGTCGGTACTTCATCTCTGCGTGTATTGGCTTACTTCATTCTGTCTCTCATTTTACAATGTGCATGTTCTCCCTTTCCGCTCCTGTGTCTCAAAAGAACCCCCATCCCTCATCCACCTCGTGACCAAAACAAAACACAAGCTCAACTTCTTTGTTTTTCTCGTCTACAGAAGTCAGCCTGAACATTGTTATCAGCGCTGCTTGCAGATTGAATTGGCCCAAGAGAGTACGAGAAAACAAAACACATTTTGCTCAAATAGTTTTTTAACTTGACGCAAGCCAACATGTGCAGGAAATTGTATGCCCTTAGTGTTCTGTTGTCTCTTCAAAGGACAGAAACATAACATATTTAAAATGCATATTTCCTTTGAGGGAAAAACAGCCACATGAATGATTAGATCTGTCCATTCTGAATAATGAGCTTTCAATGGAGCCACATCTGTTCCTAATGTCCACACTATTTATCGTGATGTATTGTATATCGTTTATCCTGTTATCCAAAGGGTGTGATGCGGTGTGTGGATCTTATAATGTGGTGTGTTTTTCTTTGCATGCGTGTGCATTGCACATGTCGGGGTCGCCGTCTCCTTCCTGGGCGTTATCATCTGGAGCGCAGGGCTTTATTGTGGAACAGCAGAGATGATAAGGGACAACTTTAGACGTGGTGTAGGCCCGTCTTGAATGTGTCTCATGCCACAATACACACATGACTTGTTCACACACACACACACACACATGCTGTCCTCAAAACACTTTTCACCACTGTGAAAGTTTCACGTCATCTAATGTGGTTCTGAAAGAAAATAAACGCACCTTGTGCGAACAGGTCTGTTTTGCAATCCCTGACAAGAAAGATAAGCTCTGCACACAAACAACGCCTCAGTTAATTAGTTTTACAGTCTTTAAATTAAATCCGTGGTGCCGAGCTACAGGAGGAGGATTTGTCTTCTGCGCCTCAGATAAAATCAAGGTCTTTGCTCTGATGTTGGTGTTTGCACCGAGAGCTCTGCCGCGGCCGAAGACATGTAAGGAGATTAGTCTCTCCGAGCTGTAAGAGAGCTGTGATGATTTAAGATTAGGCAAACTAAAACAAAGCCCTCATTCTTTTCTTTTCTTTTTTATGTCTCAGGGGTTTGTGCAGCAGTCTGGAGGACGATTATGACTCGACAGATTTATGAAGTGAAGAAAGAAGAGAAAAGGCCTAACTGGGTCAATTTAAGGAAAATTCATCAATTTCAAATTGGCACCAAACTCTCATTACGTTGTGCTTCAGACCAGACGTGTTCGGTGAAAACTAAATGATATTGCATGAGGTATGATCCAAATAACAGCTTTATTACATTTTAGATGATAATTTATTAAGTAAATGAACATAAGGCAGGCTAATATTTTAGAACATGAGGGGAAATTATTAATACATAAATACATACATCCCTCTGCCTTTTTTCGCCACATTTTTACACTCTTTCATATGACGCTAATCTTTGAATGGATTCCTCCTCTTTATCTCAAACCAGTGGCCATGTTGAACCCCTTCCACTGCGTGTTCACACACACACACACACACACACACACACACACACACACACACACACACACACACACACACACACACACACACACACACACACACACACACACACACACATGTTTGAACCAGGACAGGCAGGCGATGATAAAGGCTTGGCAGATGGCAGTTGAGCGGTCTGGTGCGGTTGTTCCTGGAAAAGCTGTGAGCGGTGTTGCCTCATTGTTGGGATGGTGTATCTGCACTGGCCATCGCAGCAGCTCCTGTCACCGAGCTGTGTGAGTTATTACTCTGGGGTTTCCTATGCCATGGTCACAGACACAGACACATACACACACATAAAGGTATGCAGACACACTTGCTGTCAAAACTGTGATGTAAACACACATGTCAATGTGCACAACCAGGAGCATTTTGGCTCATATGTGCTTTTTAATCACAGACATACAGAAGAGTTTCCCTCAGAGCCCTGTGAGCATTATTCCTTTGAAAATATTTCAAAAGTATATGTTTTTTTCTCTGACTATTTAAGACGTTAATTGAATGTTCATATTTAGACCATATTTTCCATATTTAGACCATGTTTTCATCCTCTACGATGTGCTACTTATAATACGTCGTCAACCAGTGTAGGATTAAGCTAACTAGCCTCCTGTCAGCTGGTTAGCTAGCTAGCTAGCTGGCTAGCATGGTCTATCCACCATGCTGTACTGCTACACTGGATACAGAAAATGAGCCGATCTGGCGTTAGCAATGTTCTTTCCCACATGTGGATGAAGCGTTACTACTCCACTGCTCTTTTTAGTCGTTTACCTCAGTGAGTCTTCGACTTGCCGTATGTTGGTTTGGTTTATGCGAAAGCTAGCCCGCTACAACGAGTGTAATAGCAACGGCACGCTTAAAATCGGCCACCGTTCGGACCATCCTGCTAGATTGAGTTGAATGGGAATGTCTGTTCTTCTACTTTTCTGTTTCTATGAGCACAACCAAAACCAGACACTTCAGTAGCTGACGTGGACTGAACAGGTGTGTCAGACACTGCTGTGCGTGTCTATCACTGGAACACCGAACTAGTGCACAATACTGCTTTAGTCATCACACCCCCACGCAGCACGCATCTAAGAGAAGTCAGACACAGACAGACAGTGAAATGAGCTTACAAACCCCTGTCACACACACACACACATGGGCAGAAAGGGGTTCTTTAATTATCCGGACACATTACCTCAACTCTCAAGGCTATAAGGCAGCACCTGGTCACATTACCGCATAGAGACTAAAATAATATGGCATGTACACACACGCAAACAAACAAACTGACTCGAGTCATGTCAAGTCTCGTCAAGTTATTTATAGATCAACAAACGCTGAGAGTAAAAAACACTAAAAATGACAATGAAAAAGACAATAAATACATAGATGAATGAGTGAATAGATAATAACTTTAATGTTGTAAACAGACAAACTAAACAAACCAAATGAAAAGAATGGAGACAATGCCATGACTGTATCTTCACTGGAAGCTTGTCTGCCAAATCCACGGTCGCAGTCATCCGACCAAAATCCATTTAGTGATCTGGTTTTTAATTAAAGTTGCTGCAAAAGAGGGGGCTTTCTCATAGTCAGGGCTGTGTAGATGAAAGTGGAAGGGGGTAGGGTACACATTCCACTGACGCGGAAGATATGCAATTTAGACAAGTCTAATAGTAACCCACCAGCGTGTGGAAATTCCCCACATGGAAAGAATTCATTACATATTACCCTTCCACTTTCCTGAAGGCATTTCCTCTCCTAACGTAGTCTACTAGGGTTTCTCTTAGGCGGTTAGCAGCAGCTCTATGGAGCCCCATAATGTAAAAGGTTATCGGACAATTCCAAAAGATGAGCTTAATTAATTCAATTACTCCTCTATTTATCTTTTACTATCTCATTTTTCAACTCTGATCGTTTCACTTTTTTGTTTTGATTTTATTTATCTTGGCGTACATTCAATCATTTCTCTGTTCCCTACTTTCCACACGCAACTGTCTGAGTGTGAGTCATGACTGAGAGATAGAAGTCACCTAGGGTGGTCCTGGGGCTTTTTTATTTTTTAATGATGCAATATGATGCATTCTGGCCATGATTTTTATCCCGGGCAAATGCACCAATTTGTGAAAAAAGTATGCTACTAGAGATAGAGAGGTCTTATTCCTCTCTTTACTCAACAGAAAGTCTTCAAGTTTCAGATCCCGTTGGGCCCACATAACTAAAGGTTCTGTGACACATGCGCAAGGCCTACTCTTGCTATCTGTCCCCAACGTCCGCCTCGAAATGGGAAAAAGGAGTTTTAGGTTTGCTGCTCCTGCGGCTTGGAATTTGCTGCAGACTGATTTGGGTTTCCGGGAGCCGGTCTCTTTAGGTGTTTTTAAAAATAGATTGAAAGACTTGGAGGAAGGTTCATCTGGTTGTAGATGTTTTTGACTGAGGATCTGCACCTGTGTGAACTAGGATATGATGACTTGAGTCTTAGTTTTCTTTTTACTCATGCTGTGATCTAAAAATGTTCTGTCACTGTTTTATGTTGTATGTCTGGAACTGATTTAATGTGCTACTGCTGTCTTGACCAGGACACTCTTGTAAAGGAGATTTGTAATCTCAATGAGGCTTTCCCTGGTTAAATACATTTTAAATAAAAAAAAATAAAAAAAGGCCTAGTAAAAAAGCTTGACACAAAACTTTCAATACATTGAATATTTATTCATAATTTACACAAAAGCACACAAAAAGATATACAATATTTTACAAAAAAGGAGCTTGCTAATAATAATAAATACATAAATTATAACCATAATAATAATAACAAATTCAAACCCCACTACATTTCCAATTTTCCTGCTTTTATAAAAATGAAATGAGTGAGTAGTGTTTGGTGCAGAATTATTATTGTTATTTAACTAAAAAGATTATGCTTTGTTTAAAATTGTTTGACTTATTTGATCACCGTTACAATTTTAGATTAGATTAGATTCAACTTTATTGTCATTACACACCAGAAGTGCAATAGTAGTAAGTACCAATATACAGATAATAAAGTAACTATTTTATAGATAATAAGTTAACGCTCCAAGTGGAACTGTAATATATAAATACAGAATATACAGATTGATTGAGGTAATATGAACATATTATACAGGTTGATTGTGCATTAAATGTAGGTAGACTATGAACAGGAACTATAAACATAATTTACAAAAGGCAAATGGGCGTATGATAAGTTAGGTAATACAGATTGAGTGAACGTTAAATTTGTCAGTGAAGCTGCTCGAAACAGGTCAAGTTCATATTTGGTGTAAATTTGAAATCACACATACTGTCAGGCTGCAGATCTTGAAATGCCTGAACCACTGGCAGAGTGCATAAAGTGGAGACATTTGATCCAACAGCATGTCGCTTCGGATGCTGTCTCCTGGTTGTTGGCACTTTGCCACCTTAAACTCTCCCTCCTGTGTTGCAAATGTCAAACGTCAGCGGCACACAGAGGCTGCAAATCAAACACATCTAGCACAGTATGAAGAGACACATGTTCTTTGATAGCTGCGTTTTTCGCGAAGATTTATTTGCTGATGCAAGTTCCCCTCTCAGAAAATGAACATTTATGCCCTTTTGGTTGGAGTTGCCTCTACACGAGAGGTCGGCTTTGCCATCTGTGTACAATATGAAGACGTGCAAGACGACCACAATACCAGGCATGCAAGTGGAGCGGCAGGCAGTTTAAAGATCAAGATGTGTCCTTTTAGCAGGTTCACTTTGAGAGTTTGTACAACAAGTAGCTACAAAAAAGAGTTGAAATTCTTCTGTAAACTCTTTGTAACTCTTTTCTAAAACTCTAATGATTCATAAGAAACCGCAGAACAGGAGGATATGCCAGTAACGCAGACTGCTCTCCCTCATGACTATGACTCCCCCTGTGCCAATATTACTCTTGTTCGCTTCCCAACTCCCATTTCCACCATGTGTTTCATGTTGCTATGCTGAAAGGCTCTCGGTGGAAAGCCCCACGTAAGGAGCAGCACTCACCATAAACAGCTTATGTTCAAACACTGGTATCTCTTTCTGCTCTGCTCTTTCTTCTTTTCCTCACTTGATGAATGGAGTGCGGTCTTTGCTCATCTGCCCCAGACCCTTCTTTAGTCCTGTATAAAACAGATACCATCTACGACTCCGTGGGCCTGAGCATGTCATCCATCACTTTTATCAACAAAGGCTCCTTCATCCACATCTACAGGGGTCAACCTGTCCTCCCACACTCAGGCACTGGTCGTAAAATGAGCGCGTGTCCCCTCCACCCTCCACTGTCCCCTCAGGTTTCCATCAACTATCTGCTGATCTATTTCTTGTCGAAGTCGAACACACAGACACTTGGAAACGGGGAGGAATGTTCCGCACCATTAGAGCGGCTTTCGTGAATTCAAGTTGGGGAATAAGAGGAAGTGGGGAATTTAGACTATCGACGTGTGTGTATATTATTGTTCTGGTGAGCGTCTGTGTGAATTCTTTTGTGTGTGTTCGGTTCAGCGGGTTCTGCCTGTGTGAGGTAAATCACTCTGTTCCTGGGTAGTAAGCCCGGCTGGGCCGCACCCACAAACCACACTCTCCTCTGGCAGGCTCACGCTCTCACCGGGGTACAGGCCCGTTGGAGTCCATACCTCTTGGCTTCCTGTATTTTCTCTCAAACTAACCTTCCCTCATTGTTCCTCTCTGACATGTGCTTTGGCAAGTCCCCCCACCGACCGTTTAAAGCATGAACGCCCAGTCCCGAGAAAGGGAGTGAAGGAAGGAAGGAGAGCAGAGGGAGAAAGGGAGCAGTAAGAAGGAGAGAAAAATTGAGGGCGAAAGAAAGAGTGGGCCTCAATTTTTGTGACGCCTAGCACTTGCCAACTCCAAAACCCACAAAGAATGAGATTGGGGAAGAAAAGGAGGAAGGGATGGAGAGGAGGCGGGAGGGCGGAGGAGAGGGGCTTATGCAAACGTATGAAGGCAATCTTTAATACAGAGAGAGCCTTGGGTTTCTGTGGTGGCTGTAATGGCTCCAGTTGTCTAGGAGGAGGACTGAACAACACAGTTTGTTTATCCAGAGTAGTGGGAGTAGCTAGCTTTACAGCTTGCATTTTAGCATATATGATGACAGCATGGATTGGCTCACCGGTCACTTGATTTTTTGTTTTTCTTACGGCCACAGTCAGTAATCCACCGCACAGATCCAGACAGATCTGAACTTCACAAATGTCCAGCCAGGCAAGAGACAGACGTTGCTCTGTGTAAATGCATTTTGACTTTGTTTGTATTTCACTTAGTAATTGTAATGCTGCATTCCATTTGAAATGGGAAGTCGGAGGTTTCCAGTTCCCAGAAAATTCAACTAGAACGCCGACTGAAGTAAGATTTCCAACTTTGAAAGTTGAGCGAATCCTACCAACTCCAACCTAAAGCCCAAGCGGCAGTAATAAGCTGTTCTTCTGTCTTACTTGTGTCTCATTAAATCAGTCGTCCGCACTGTCATTACGTTTTCCGACTTGTACTCAGGTGTGACGTCATTCCCAGCCCCTTATTCAGCCCCTTAATTCTGCGGTAAATGGAATGCATCATAAGCCCAACGATGATGTTTTTCCTAAACCTAATGAAGTGGTTTTGATTAACTTCTGCCACATGTTTACTGTGAATGTGCGCTATACCCAATGCGTTAGAAAGTGATGCCAAGGATTCTGGCAAAGTGTCAGTATGTGACGAGGTGGAAAGAAATGTGTTGGAACTTCTGTAGCTAGCAAGCTAACTGCTAAGATGTTAGCATTAGTTCGTCACAATAGCTACAGCTAAATGGCTCTAGTTACTGTAGTGTGTGGAAAGAGATGTGTTGGAACTTCTGTAGCTAGCAGGCTAACTGCTAGCATGCTAGCATTAGTTTGTCACAATAGCTACAGCTAATGGCTCTAGTTACTGTGGAAAGAGATGTGTTGGAACTTATGTAGCTAGCAGGCTAACTGCTAACATGCTGGCATTAGTTTGTCACAATAGCTACAGCTAAATGGCTCTAGTTAGCTGTATGGCTGGCAGTTAGCAAGCTCGCTAGATCACTTGCTGATGGGAAAACCAGTTCACACAGTTAATTCAAGCAATTTATGGATTCCTGACTCTGCTGTTGACTCTTGTCTCATATAACTGTCCAATAATGCCTCTTATTTAGCGCAAGGTACTCAGGCAGAGGAAGGTTTAATTAATACACAAGTTAGTTTACATCATTTCCTCTGCTGTTTCCATTAAAGGTCAGCACAAAGTCATAGTTAATCCAATGCAAAAGATCTGTGAACAAATCTAGTGATCATGGCAATTCTATTGAATTTAGCAGTTTAGCAGCAGGGCTTTACGTTCAGCTAAAGCATATTTGAGATTTCAACATTGTGAGTTAGACAAATTCAATGCATATCTTGGCAGGCATATGTATGCTTTATTATGTTTCATCCCAGCAACACACCGTGGCTACATGCAGCTAAATAATCCTCCCAGACGGATCAGCAAGGAAACAAAAAGAGGGAATTAAAAGTATACTGTAACTTTATACCTGCTGAAGCCTCACATTAGCTTCTGCTGAACTTTCATCATTTCCATCGGTGGAGTTCAAGAGGAGGACTGATTACAGCAACCAATAACTCTTTTAATATGTATATTGTTCTTGAGAGTTTAAGATAGACTTAACAAATGAGAACTTTCTGTCTCATCACAAGACATGAAGTTCAGCCTAGGAGAGTGTATTATAACCGTTCAAGTCAAAGGTTTCCCACCAACAGTGTGGCTAGACAACTGCAATCTTCTCAAAGTGGCAATTTAGACTTAAACCTTAAACCCGGGGGTCTGTGGTCAAGAGTGGGTCACGCTGTTAAAAAGAACCCCCAATTCGATGTGATTTATAACAGTGTTTTCAGGCGAAGATATGTTAGTTTGCCAGCGATAAGAATGAGTGGTGAGGAGCTTAACCTATCCGTGACCATATAGCATCACAAAGAGGAATTGACTCAGCAGGAAGAATGTAGGGAATGTCTCTCTCTCTCTCTCTCTCTCTCTCTCTCTCTCTCTCTCTCTCTCTCTCTCTCTCTCTCTTTCTCTAATGTGTCTCTGAAGGGATCATTAGCGAAAGATGTGACATCACTTAGAGATTTTGTAATCGCTCGTCTGTCGACCAGCATGTTACACTTGACATTAATTCCATATCATTAAAGTGGCACCAAACGGTTTGGAATGACTTAGAGTGCTGTTAGTGTAAACCACGGATCCAGTGACACCCTCACAGTGTCGTTTCCCTTATTTAATATCGGTCACAGTCAAGGGTCATTTATGACTCCCCACACTCTTTCAAAATGTGCTTATTCTTGCAGGGAGTGAAACACTTTGAGGGAGTTGAAGTCGGGAATGAGGCATGTCGTCAGTCTAAATCAGTTGCTGTTAAAACACTGCTGGGTTAAAGCTTGTATAAAGTCTCTCAGGGCCGCTAAAGACTTTTCTTTTGTTGTTTTTTGCTGCTAACTCTGCGTTTGCTCCAGATATGATGGTGCTTTACACACAGACACACAGATGTCTGTCTGAGCAGATGAAAGGCGTTGTGGTGCTTTGAGAGACGGTGAGATGGAAAGAAGATGATCATCTGCTCTTCCTTTGTCGCAATTTTGATATGAAACACTGCGTTCAGTTCCTCGTCAAATTGCACGTGTTTTACAGCGAGCAAGCAGATGTGAGCCGCATAAGCATCGTTAAGTGCATAAGCCACCCCGATGACTACGTCATTAAAAAACTCCCCAGACTCCAATTCTTTCAATTACCTACTACTCATGCTCAGATGTGGCAAACGTCCTCTTTTGATTCAAGATCTGCCTAAAATTCTAGATTTATAGTTGAGTTGACTGCTTAAGGAGCAGTTAGCTCCAGAGATCAGAGCCACATGAACCATTACCACGAGACGACACAACCAGTGATAATGAAGCACAGATGAGAAGATGGGCTCATAAAAAACAGATTGCCTGACACAGGAGGAACCTCTGAACTGGCACTCTGTTGAAAAGCAGTCAGTGTCCCATTACCTCTGTGTTAGTGGAAGAATTATTAAACACTTGAGGTTTCAGGGAAATTCACATTGAAAATTCAAGTGGTGCTTTTTTGTCCATTTTAAGTACAGTTACTTTTAAATACGTAGTTCTACTTTCTTTGAGTATTTTCGTTGTATTCATTATGTCTACTCCTTTCCTTCATTCATCAGAAAGCTATCCCTGTAGTTAGGCTACTTGTTATTTACTTACATTGAACATGTACACCCAAAACACACAGGTGTAACTGCTCAACACTATATAAAGTAGTTCAAATGAGCTCCACCTTGGCCAATTAGGCTGCAATATAATCCATTAGCCAAACCTGCTTTGGAGGGTTGTATTTTACAACACGTCAATAGCTGTTGTTTGTTGTTGTTCAGACTTGAGAGGGCTTTTTTCACGAGGCATTTCCTAGTCAGGAGGAACATTTTCCCGTTATTCAGACACCAAATGCCCTTTCTCGTAAAAAATTATTTGTGCAACCGCCCTGTGATTGGATCCATTCCAGACTTTAATGGGTTCGTCCTTGGCCCACGCTGCACCTTTACAGCAAGTTACCAGACATCGTCATTCTTCTGACAAACAGACAAACTAAGCCGAAAACATAGCCTCCTTTGCAGAGGTAGCAGGGGTCATTCTGCACAGTAAGTAGCTGGGCATTTTGACAATAATGCCATTCATTTCTGCACAATATTAAGATTTTGCCAAAACAGATTTTTGGAAACACAGTTAATGGAAATGTCTGCCTGTAATGAAGGAAATAGCAGTATTTTAAAGTATACATGTAAATCATTTGTAGTTTTAGCAAAATGGGTTTGCTGAATCACACTTTTTCTTATCTTAAGAGCAGTGAGTGTTTGGTCGTTTAGCTCTCTTCTCTCTCAGTAACGGACATTTCTATTGCACCACCTGTCTCTTATTTCGAAGAGCTGTCACCAGCCTGGAGGCTGAGGAAACCAGCATGAGTAATGCCTCCAAATACGGATGAAAAAGCAAAAAAGACAATACAGGTGGTTTAAAATACAGTACCTCACCGCAATAAATCCCCTCTATCACCAGACCAGAATGCTGATACCGACCAATTTAGCACAATTCCATTATATGTTCATATTGTAAAATTCACAATTTTCTACACCATTGGCACATGGAAAAAACCTTAATGTTAAGGTTAGGGCAAATCCAATATGTACATGGTCATGGTTTGGTTAAGGTTAGGCAACTAAAACACTTCTAGTCCGGGGAAGGTCACAGTTAAGGTTAATAGAAAGGCAAACATTAATCGCAAGACTCCCACATGAATGTTTGCCGCGTTACACACCATCCACCGCTCTGACTGACACATCCCTAGTTACCCCTAATAATAATAATAATAGATTTCATTTTTAAACGCACTTTTCTTTCAGAAGAAACTCAGAGTGCCACAGAGCCAATATATAGTAAAACAGAATAAAAACAGTTAAAACATGGTTAAAGCAACCCCTAATAAAAAATGTTTTTAAAAAAAAGACAAATAAATAGCTGCCAATGAACTATATATGATATGAAGTGCATAAAAAGACATAAATACACAAACTACATACCTTGCAGAAAAATGTAAAAATGAAATGAAGCCAGGACCATGTAAACCATTGACCAAAGGAGGGTCAGTGTACAAATATTAGGATGGCTGGCGATCCACCCATCCAAACAGGATGCAAGAAATGCATGAACAATCATCTCAGTCTTGGCTGGAGATTCAGCGAGTCTGAGTTTACAAAGTTTAACAATTGGAAAATAGAAAGCCTGAGTCATGAGGGAAAAGTTTCAGTGCTCGATTCTACAGGAACTGCTGGAATCGGAGCTGACGATACAAACGTTCCCTTGTGAACACAGCTGTCTGCTTCAGCGGCAGCACAATCAACAGTGATTTGCATGCTGCTAATCAGAGGCCAATTTCTCTGCACAAACAATGGACATTTTGACATTCGGTGAAATCCCCGTAGGACGTGGCTGTGAGACAAGCTCACACAAACAATTACCAATAAAGCTTGAAAATCCCATTGAGAGAAGAGTGTCCCTTAATCAGCTGTTTACATCCTTCCACCACAAAACGTGACTTAATCACAACACAGTGTCCTCAGTTTCCCAGAACCAAAATATCACAACACAATCATTAAGGTGTTATCATTTGGACAGGATTAGTCAGGAGGATTTGGCAAAGAAAGGCCGCCTGATTAAATGCAGCCCAATGGGCCCAGCGCTGCTAAAAACTAGACATCCTTTTAGGGTATTTAAAATCACCGGGGACGCTTCTCATCCTTCTCTTGTGACAGAATACACATCTCCTCATCTCCCCCATTGTATATTGCGAGGCCTTTTCCACTGCCGCGGAGAACATCTGGAGCCAGTCACTCCGCCGTTGGCTCGTGAGAGCGGCTCCTAATGCAACATGTGAACGTGTTATAAGATCCGGCTCGAACAGCTGCTATTAGCTCAATTCCACACTTTGGCCGCAGAGCAGCAACGAGCTAACTCTTCACGCATTCTTGCTTAATTGCGTAAATTGATGTTAATGCGGCCCTCAAGAGCCCACGACGAGGGTCTCCGAGGAAAACAAGTGGTCACATCTAAACACTACAAACTGTGATGCTGAGAGCTGAGACTTGGATGTGGGGGGGGGGGGGGGGGGCGCTGGCGACGGTATGAGGTCAATGCAAAGAATGAAAACAAGCTCTCAGGAATCACCATTAGGAGCCTGAGGTCAGAGTTCACGGATACTGCTGCTGAACTTTGTTTCCTGAGAATATTTAGTTTGTCTTTGGAGACCGGGACTCTACCTGTCTGTCTGGCCTGGGGTCGCGTTACCGAAAAGCATATGCATATGCACATGCTCCTAAGTGGGCCAAAGGTATCCCGGAAACCCCTATCGCCCTTCCATTTACTGCAGAAACCTTTAAGGTCCCTCACGATGAAGTATATTATCTTAATAAAGCAGTTAAGAGCCATCAGAAAAGCACATCTGCAATTAGTAAGTGCTTGAACGAGAAGAGAAATAAACTAAGAGGTCCCAATCGGATAAATATACAAACATGGCCTGGAGATGTAATCTGCTTTGTTCACTTAATCACTCTTCCGTGTCCTGCTGGCGTGACAGTATGCCTAGAATGACTAATGGTGGGTTGTGAGAACCCATGGCCTGTGAATCAAAGTGTTTTGAATGTGTAATTCTCCCAATTAATCTCTGCATAAAGCTCCATTGGAACCGAGAGAGACAAATGGGATGATGGGATTTGGTGACCGCTTGTTTTGTTCTGTGTTGCATAGATGCCCAAATAGAGTTGTCCAGAAACGGCCATGAAATTGTCAGCTGTCCTGGGCGATAGCCTGGAGGGAGATTTAC
Organism: Taurulus bubalis; assembly: GCF_910589615.1. Taxonomy (NCBI): domain Eukaryota; kingdom Metazoa; phylum Chordata; class Actinopteri; order Perciformes; family Cottidae; genus Taurulus; species Taurulus bubalis. The sequence goes on along the minus strand of NC_136594.1, from coordinate 25,702,137 downwards.
TCACCATCTGTAATCTGTTTCCACTGGACGCATCCAAATGTTACCATCCAGCACAATTCTGCACGTAGCTGGACGGAGAAACAGTAATCATGGGAAAGTACGATCCCGTAACTCTTTCCTGTTTTCTTTCTGTTTTTTTCTCCTCTTACTCAAAATGACGAGCACTGTCCTTTCATGTGTTGTCATGCATATATTCTGAATAGATTTGAACCAGTTGCTATCCTGACGGCGACGTTGCCCATATAAAGTCCCATAACATTTGTGTCCTCAAAAGACATCGACAAAAGAACGCAAAGAGATGCTGGACTACAATTTTGTAGGTTGCAGAGAAAGACAGAGAGGTGTGCTTGAAGACAACTAGTTTGTGCGCTGTGGCGTCTGACCGTGTCTGAATGCAGACATATGTATAGCTATTTATAGCCACGGTTACACTCAAAAGCCTGCTGACAGTAATCGCTCTTTTTCTGACAATCTTTCTGGAACATTAAAAAAGAGACAAAAGCAGTTGTAGACGAATAAAAGAAGAAAGCCGTAGAGGGAAGTTCAATTCCTGCGTCACCTTTGCACATCTGGTTCTCGAAAGGCAGAAACTGAAAATGGAAGATTGAGCAAAGGGAAGAAGTGATCTGAATAAAGTGGAGGAAGGCAAGAGAGGGACTGGAGGGCAGGAGCTGAGATGTGCGGGGGGGAGGGGGCGGAAAGGAGACGCAGGGAAATCGAGGAAACTGAGGGAGCGAGGCCTGGTTTGAGAACGGAAGAGCCGTGCAGTGAACTGACTGTACAGTAAACAAACAACTCCCCTGAGTTCACACGCACACACCACGTTACTACATGCTGTATTTCGTCACACAGATGCATCATCTGGCGGCAGAGCATGCAAATTAATACCAGAACAAATTGATTTACAGGAGCAACAGCAAGATACTGTGAGCGTGAGGTAATCAGACACACGCACTCGTTAAAAGATGCTGATGCAGCACGTTGGCGACAAATCACCTCTGTGTTGCAGGGGATTTCATGTTTTACTGTCCAAACATAAGCGCAAATGTGCAAGAGCAGGCATCTCAACTTTGAGCTCCATTCAGGGAGTAAAAGCCATAAGAAATCCTGATCAGAGAGGCAGGAAGGTTTATGTTATAGAAGAAAAGACACCAGATGACAGCTCGGGGAGCTATGGGGGATCTTTTCGCTCTCTAATCCAAACAAGTATGCCACTTCTCTTCAGGCTGCGGCATATTCCTGGCTATTCACTGGGAGAGTTACTCACAGCTCTTTGTGGAGTTTTCATTAAAGTTGTTTCATGTGTGTGAGGCAGGAGGAAAGTAATGGGCAACTGGGTAATGTTTGAATCTATGTCGTTGTCTTTTTAAAACTCTGTCCAGCTTTCTCTTCCTCGCTTCTTCAAAGTGACTTCATTTTTTATTTCTGTCTGACTGCTCTTGCCTCTGCCACTCTTCTTCTTCCTCACTAAATTGCTCCTGGCATCCATACCTTTAAAAGGAAGGGGGCAGGAAAGGTCCCAGATGACAACTCCCACTGGGAATGTCAGAGGCAAATCAGGAAGCTTGTGAAATCCATCCTCCTTTTCGAGCCTCTCCAGCACATGTTAAAATACCTCTGCCTCTACCAATCCCTCTCAATGCTAACATTAAACACGAACAGTGGGCTCAGCACAATGTCCACAGTGTAAGCAAACAGTAAAAGGGTTTATAGCAGCTAGCGAAGACACTAGCTTGCTCTTTCACCAAACCTCGATAGTTATAGGGTGGCCATTAGCGGGTCCACGGGGACTCGTTTGGGACCAGTACGCTGCCCAGCCGCTCGTATAATTGTGCTTCCGTAAACAACGAGTCCTATCAGTCACTGGGAAAACATAACCCCCACCCTCTGAAAACAACCCAGACAGAACACCAACATAAGACTTGGAGCTGACAGCTGTGCGTGACCTGCTGATCTCAGCTATGGATAGACATGACGCTGACTGTGGGATTCCTACTGTGTTGTTCCCAACAGTTCTCTCAAATTTGCTCTGAACCAGTTTCAAAATGAGACAGAAGCGGTTTCCTAATGAGTTTGATCATCACACACACAGAAGTCAAATTATAATGACCGTTGTTACATTTTTTGGGTCCAGAAATTGAAAGTATTTTTGCTTAATTTTATCTAGATTGCCTTGTAATTCGTCCTGACTTATTTGTCAGCGTTGGCATCTTGACTGGAATTTACAAATTCCTTGGGTTTGAGCACAGCTGACAATAGACCTGCCAAGGACTTTGTGGGACTGGCGAGTGATCTACTGCAGTGTGAGGAGACCCAGGACCGCTGCTTGATTTAAAAAAAACAACATCTGCTGTTGAGTTGACTTGACAACCTTGACTGCAACTGCAGCCGTATACGATTTGCATTTGTCTTGACATTAACCGCAACTAGATCCCTTCAGCGGCCGTGGGACGCAATCGAATGCAAACTGTTCAATCAGGAGTTGGGACTTATTGGGAGACAAAAAAAACATGAGAAACTGACTGATTTTCAACAGACGGATGTTTGATGGAGATTTCATCTGTTCCCTCTGGACGTATGCTCGGCCTATTTCTGTCTCGACTAAACGTAAGGGCAAACAGAAGGATTGCCGAAAAAATGAGGAGACAAATTTATGAAGAATTCCCCCCAGTGGGTGTGCACATGCCTGTGCATGTACGAGTCTATAGGCCGATGTGATTATTCTGCTGCTGCGATCGCTCGAGGGGGAACGGGGAAACCTTGCACTGCATTTAGTTTTCAAACTAAATTAAAATTGTCTTTCACTTTTCACCGTGGAGCGAATGAGCTGAAGAGGCCAGCTGGTTTGTGTTGCTGCACGATCTGCTGATGCACTCCTGATACCCATTTACTGAAACTTGCACTGAACTTGCACCGCAGCACAATGAAACAGGACCCAGCTGCTGGTGAGCTTGCGACCTGACATCTAATTGCTTGCAATGGAACAAGCAGCTTGGAAAAGTGGTTTTTGGCTGAGGGGAGGAGGTGGTGGCGGTGGAGGGTTTGGGGGGTTTGGGGGTCGAGCGACGAATGACTGACACATAGACGTGGAGGCTCAAAAACCGAGGAAGACATTAAGTTTCTGCATTTGAATTTCTCTGGCCCGCACCTAATTGGTTGCAGAGCTCGAATGACATCAGAGCATTGACTTCCACTAATGGTCGCTCAAAACAAAGTAGGCTGTCAGAGACCATACATGAAGTTTTACACACAACACAATGCAGGCTTTTATAGTCTACACGGAAAGAGTGGCCGGCTATTTGAATGATTTTGAATTTTTATCTCACCCTCGCTTTTTATCGTAACGTGTCACCTCAGCCATCCCGTGTGAGATGTGACAGATATGACAGGCACGAGCAAGAGGTAGAAATATGTGCTGCTGCTCCTACAAAACGTCCTATTGTGAAGCTGAACAAGCCAGCTGGAATTGGAGAGCAGCCCAACTGATTTATGGATAACAACAGATATCACACGGCAGGAGGCCAGATGTGTGAACAGCACAGCTCAGATCTGGGATACATGTGTAGCTTGTTGCTCAGTCCTGCAGCGTCGCTTCTGGCAAGTATGTGATGCAACCGTGCTTTGAATTAACTTTGTTGTGCGTTTGCTGTCAAAGATTTACACTTCAAGATGAGCTGAACAGGAACGGGGTTGTGTCAACAGGAATGGAAAGGGAAACTAACTCCAATCGGCAACTTACAATCCATTCAAATGTGTTTTTTATTGGCTGACCGAGTGGGACCCAAAAATAGCAGTTTTGACTGTTTGTCACTTTAAAGGAGTGGTTTGACATTTTGGAAAAACTTTGACCAAGAGCCAGGACACAATTAGCTTAGCTTAGCCTAAAATCTCTCTACCTACTTCTGCTTCATGGATCATGGTTATCTGGATCATGGACCCTGCCTTCTACTCATTATATGAATAATTTCTGTCATATTCATGTAATGTGCTGTAACTCCGCTACGTTATTCATTCTGGTCACATGACATCTATTGCTTCTGTCCATCTGGGGAGAGGGATCCTCCTCTGTTGCTCTCCCTCAGGTTTCGTCCCTTTTTTTCCCTGTGAAAGGGTTTTTACTATCTTTATTGGGGGAGTTTTTCCTGATCCGATGTGAGGTCCCGGGACAGGGAGGTCATGTGTACAGATTGTAAAGCCCTCCGAGGCAAATTTGTATTTGTGATGTTGGGCTATATAAAATAAACTTTTAAAATCAATGTTTCTTAGCGACCAGCAGCCATACACAGTATCACCCCTTCTTCCAGTCTTAATGCTAAGCTAATCCAACAACCTCTTGGCTGTGGTTTAATACTTGCCGCATAGACACGGTAGTCCCCTTTGTGAACCTTCCTCTTTTACATTCATGACGACACTGAGCGGACCGACCCGCACCATTCTTTGAACCATTGATGCCTCCAGTGATGGTTTGGTTTGAAGTGAGATGTGAGTCACTAATTGTTCAGCTGAGGTCAGCAATTTCTTGAGTGGTGGGTTCTTTTAGAATACAAAAAAAGAGAGGAAACCAGACTTCAAATCACTTCCAGTCACGCTAACCGTACCATCTGGTTGACTGAGCTGGTACTTTGCCCGTTTAGCATTTCTCTCTATAAAACACCTTCTGAAAGGAAACACGAGAGAGTTACTGAAAGAAAGTGAGCAGAGGTCAAACGTGAAAAATGAGAGGGAAGACGAAAAAGTCGGAGAAAGGGAAAGGAAAAGACAACAAAGAAAGGTTTCAGGCTGGAGCTTGTCTCGTGCCCTTCTCCTCACTCTCCCCATATCAGCGTCTTGGCTGCACGTTTTTACAAATTATCCCGGGACGCAGAAAGGGGCCAAAACTCAGAGATCTGGCATTCATTTACATTCTTACTGGTTTGTGCTTCTCCTGCTCTTTTTTCCCCCTTCAAGAACAGAGAGCAAAATGGAATTTCAAGAGGCCACAAAGAAGCCGAGCGGGAATCGCTCAAGCAACAAAATCTCGGAGAGAGCGTCCCGCAGGGATTCGTATGGCTGCCGTGCGGTTGCGATGTCTTTGTCCGCCCATCTCCTCTGATTACCATCATGTCTCTAGAGAGGTCCATGAGGGCAGGATTCATGTGTGTTTATGTTTGGAGAAATGTGCAGAAGAAGAGATTCTGGCAGAACTGCACCGACTTCCAAGGTGATCGGAGAAGGAAAAACTCCATCTTCAAAACACTTCAACAACTTTATATTCAGACCAACGCGTCTCATCTTGTGTGTGTGCGTCCGTGTGTGTGTGTGTGTGTGCGTTTATGTTTTTCAAAGTGAAACATGCATAAGCTTATGCTTGAGCTCATGTACATATTATCAGTTTTTAAAGTTAATGTGACAAATGTGTAAGCAAACGTGTTTTTGTTTTGTTCCATCGCCCTCCAGACACTCAGCAACATTATCATTCATTTTTTTTCTGGTCACCTGATTAACGTTTGTTCAATATTCACTCCTTTTCACTCTGTTTTGGTCTCCACCACGATGTCTGCTGCTGGGCGGCGTACAGTCGGTTTATTTCACTGAAAGCCGCTGCCTGCTGGAAACCAAACCGATGGCAGCGGTTAATCTGAACCCAAAACTGTGAAGTTGCATCTTGTAAAAACTGAAAGACACTAAATCACTGGATTGTTACGAGAACAACTAGAGACAATGATTAGTATCTGTGGATTCTTCACAATACATTTTGTAATAGTTTCCATTGTTAATATAAACATATGGATGAATGCAACTTTCAGGCAAGATACTTTTAGTTGTGTTTCTAAAGATTTAACAATATTACAATATTTCTTCTTCAATGTAAAACATTTCAACCTGAAGGTTAAAAAAAAAGTATTTCAGGGTTAAATGTATCCATAGTATGCATTAAGGAGAAAGGTTAAGCACAAATTGATGAAGCTAATCATTCGGAGCAGTTATGTCAAAGACAGCTATTGTCCTTTCATGAACGGAGTGTGTGTGTATACACTAGATGCATGTTGAGGGTATGCAAAGTCACTAACTGACAAGCGCATGCACACACGCCCTCGGGGACCAAGCCTCGATGGGAGTTGTGTGTTAATTTGCAGGAATGAACACATCATACTGAGTTGGCTACAGGAGTGTCGGTATCACACATCTAAACCAAGAACCATCTGGATCTCATGTAGCCTGTAGCATGTAGAGTGAACGCATCCACACTGCAGCCGCACTCGCCCAGCAAAGCTTTGGGCACTGAGGCGCAGCCGAGCCAGGAGAAATAGACCGGATCGCCAACAGACTTCTCTGTGACCTGAGAGGAGGGAAACCACCACATGAACACTGCAGACACATGCCAGTACAGAATCACTGGTGTCCCCTTGTCCGAGGTGTTATCTGCTGTTATCACTGTAATTGGAGCAATGGGGGGCCATTTCCTGCAAGAAAGGAGCTTAATTGTGAGGATTCATTGCTCCTCGCTGCAAATCCCCAGCGTCCAAATCGCCTGTATCTCTTTTCCACAACCCCCTCCCTCCCTTCCTCCCTCAACTTTTCCTCTGAACTCCTTCCTCGGCTTATCCCTCCTTCTGAAGCCACAGTGCCCTGCGAGCACTTCAAATAAGCACAGATCCTCATAAATTCCCCTTGAGTATGGCCCCCGAAAAGCCGCAGCAAGCTGGCTGGAAAATCCAAACAAACAATGCGCTGATGAGTGGGTTGGACTGTCTTAGGTCATGCACTGCAACGCGGCGAGCCCATCGAGTGATCGCATGCTGGAAAGTAAACATCACGCTTCGGAGAGGATATATGGAAATGTGGAGGAAGGAGGATGAAAGTGGAAGAGGAGAGGAGAGGGACAATCTTCTGCTGCTGTGTGTGATAGGAAGAAAAAATAAAGAGATACATTTGCAAGCAGCGAGGAATGTTTTCTTATCGTCACAGGGCTAGTCTGGCTCGTCCAGATTTTGGGGACTTATCAGCGGATTAGGACAGAGGACTGAGTGGTGAGAGATGGCAGGAGGGGCAGCGGTGCGATAGCCTCAGAGAGACTTCGGCCTGAAGTGTTTAGGTGATGAAGAAGAGGACTGAAGTGGACTTGGCAGGCAAAAAAACATTTAGATGGTGTCTTGAAGCCCAGTTTGCCAGACTCATATCTTCGCCTCTCAACCCCCCTCTGTCTGACAGGTCTGACAGATATTTTAATGTTTTATTGCGCTGGGATGAAGTGCAGGTCAGGCTGCAGTGCAGGCCAAACTTTAAGAATTTAAGAAATGATGCCATATGAGTTAAGTTTCCAACTCTCAGACTGTAGGTGGTCCTGGGTTTCAGACTCTTCAGGCTGAGAAACATCAAGGTCGTAAAAATATTAACACTACAGCTGACACTTGTCGCCGCCGGCGCTGCCATCTTAGAGACGCCATTATAACGTCACTCCAGCGTGAGAGTCAAATCATCTGGGCGGCGGTAGCGACCCTCCCCCAAACGGGTCCTGTCGGTCACCTAACTGGTCCATCAAGGTCAACATCCACACCCAAAAAGCAGTCGACATCGCAGCGGTGTGTGTGTGGCCCAAAACAAACGTTAAGAATACCAGAGAGGGAAATCCATGTGGAGCGTGTTTCCAGTGTTGCTGCACAGAAAAGCTGAGCAGTAAAGAAATCAGAAACGTGGAGGGAAGAGTTCAGGGAGGACTGAAAGAAAATCTGGAAAAGTGTGATTTTGAGAGAGAGACGAAACAGTAACAGGAAAACAGACAAGACTGAGTAACACACGAATGACGAGGAGACATGAAAGAGGACAGCTGCTCCTTCCTGTGCAGAGTATGAGCGTCCTGTCCGTCTGGTAGACGACTCCTCCTCAGTGTCGGACCCCCGTTTCTGTCTGAGGCTTTGATGTGAGGCCTCTGACAGGATATTACTGTTTGATGACCTCCTGATAGAGTTCCCCTGCCGTGTTTCCAACTTCTAACCAAGCTACACTGTTTATTCGCTCCAAACCAGCCTATGGAATCGTGCACAACTTCGTTTTGACAATTCCTAAATTGGGGCGGCTGTAGCTCATGGGGAGAGTGGTCGTCCTGAAACCACAAGGTAGCCGGTTCGATCCCCGGTCTCTCTATAGTTTGCATGTCGAAGTGTCCTTGAGCAAGACACTGAACCTCCAGTTGCTCACTGCTCCTTAATTACTTAGGATGGGTTAAATGCAGAGAAGAATTCCCCCAACGGCATTAATAAAGGTGTCAAATTTGCTTGACAGTTGAATGGAAACGCAGCCAGAATGTCAGCAGTCGCGTTGGGCTGACGTTATCAGGGGCCAAAGAGGAGGCCCTTGACCTGGTCAGTCGCAAAAAAATAAACACATTTGTATGAAGGCCATGTGAGACAGAGAGAGTCGGTGGGAACTATAAGAGGTGGGAAAAAAAAGAAAGAAGCTTGTGTATTGTCCACACTCAGAAGTACAGTATAAAGGAGGATTATTCCTCTAAACCGGGTAATCACACAGCAAACAGGTTTGAATAGTCGGCCTCTGTAGTGTAGTGCATCAGCCGGATAAAGAGCAGGACTTACAACAGTCCACACACTGTGAGTTAGGAAAGTAAATAGATGTTACAGCAAATGCAAAAGTCAGTGAGTTTGTGTGTTTCTGTTCTACAAGCAGAACAAAAACCGTACCAAGAGCAAACTAACACACGTTTCCGTTGAGGCTCGTGCAGCGTCCCTCTCGGCTCTGTTCTGAGAAAATATTCTGCAGGTGAGCCTCTGAAGCGTGTCAAAGCACGCCGAAATCCCGCTGAATTGGGAAGCCACTGCTAGATAAGCCATGTGAATCGGATTCGCTTCACTTCCCTGGCTGCATAAGTAGGGGGTTGCAGAACAGATAATCGTGGGAGCAATAAATCTAAAACCCCAAATTGAGAAGAACAATAAGCTATGCATTTCAGTTGGCTCAGGGAGTTCGGGGGAATTGTTACTGAGCCGCGTCTTTTCAAAACCGGTTCTTCTAAGCGTAATTGCAGCTTTCATTTATTTAGAACAAACGGTTGATTTACAGGATTTGATTGTTCTCAGTGCAATGTGTTGACGTTTTTGCAGCCTTGCAAATGTTTCCTTCAAACTGTCTGATGACAAAGCGCCTGCAGTCTTGTACATTGCATGTAGATATGTAACTTATTATGGGAACATTTGAGGAGGGGGTCCTGAGTGTGACTGACAACTTTTCTTACGCTGTCATCGTGTTGTCATGAATGTTGTCTTCGTGATGAAATCAGGAAGGACTGTGTATCGATGACATTACTTGACCTTTTTGAGACGTGAATAAGTGCCACAGCCATGCAGTGGCAGTGTAATCGGAGCTGCTGATTACACTGGCAGTGAGATCCCAATGTAATGATCGCTCCGGGTCCTCCTCACCTGTCAGTCATCAGGAAGAGATCTTATGGTGCGCAGGCAGGAGAAATCCTCTTGCCGTGGGCCTGTCTGTGCGTGTGTGTGTGGGGGGGAGAGAGAGAGAGAGAGAGAGAGAGAGAGAGAGAGTTCGGTTTAAGTCCAACCCCCTTTAGCTGTTGCATGTTTCAACTAAGTCTCGGTGCACTCCCTCTGCCTTGTCAGTTTGCCTGTGACTGTTTTGGTTCCTGTGTTTGGATTCTCCTCCGTGACAAGCAGATGAGGTGATAGAGGGAAACTCTACATCAATTTCCAGGTAACTTCCTAGTGATTCTCTTCTCTTGTGTGACAGGTGATGTTATCATTGGCATTGGTTTCAGATCTTTTTTTTTAACGGTTATATTCGTGTCTGGTTTTAATTGCTAACATTGCTTTTTAACATACTTATTACCTTTCTGGGATTGTTTGTGATTTGGTTCAAAATGAAGATTTATTTGTAATGTTTCAATGAATCTTTTGCTTGGTGGCACTATTTACACCTGAGGAAAACAGGAAGGCTGCCACTGAATGTTATAGGAAACAATGTATGGTGCAAAAGAAACTTTTGCTTGTTTGACATTTTTTGAAAGAAAAATCTTTGGCATTATTCTAAACACAAATGCTGATTCCTGTGATTATAACACACGTATTCTCTCGATCAAATCTCATCCTGGATAACTGACTTCGAGACTCCGGTAGTCACTCGTGATCTCATTCATATTTTTATCCATGATGTAGATTCAATCCGTTCTATCGAGGAAACTCTACGCTCAGCTGTTTATACTAACACACTCAAATCATATGAATTTCCCAAATTCTTGGCAACAGATTGGATGGGTTAAACTCTCCAGACCATTTGTTAAATGTTAACATATGACTCAAGAGGCGAGAAAAACAGACCCTCTCACGACATAGACGCAAAGGAATGCAACCCCAATCACCCCTGATTGTTTTTAACGCTAACATTGTCGGCTTGAATAATTCAACCTTAAGTATATTTAGGGTTACAGTTTGCAAATGTCATCAACTTTGGACTGTTTGAGAGTATTTGCATGTGTGGGAGACTTCAAACACACCTCATCTATGCTGTGAAGGTGGAATGATGCTGGGATGGAGGGACGTCTGCATGTGTGCCAAATGAAGTCCACATGATGTGATGGTTCCTGTCTAACAACCTCACACTGACTGACATGCACTTTAAACACAGTTGCAACGGCTGGATATTTGCCATTAAAAATATCCCTCCGCCCTTTCATATCGCATTCATGAGGTCACGACTAAGTTTAAGTTTCATATCGTCACAATTTAATACACACATGACATAGTAAAGTATGCATTCAACTCATCTATTAACAATACGCTTGTATACATGTGTCAGGAAGAGACGCAGACACAGACAGCTTCAGGATTGACATCACCAGCCTACGCGCTGCTTTTATGTGAATTGTGATTCATGTTGTTTGACTCATCGCGTTTTATGTGGCCAAGTGTCTTAAATGTCACTGCAAGTTGACTGAGTCCTTTTGAAAAGTATGAATCTTGTGCTGTTCTCGAGTTACTCTTGAAGGGTCGTGGTTTCAGCTATCTGTGGTTCTGTGTCCTTTCTTTCCATCTTTTTTTATGCTTTTTTTTCTTCTCATGTCCTTCTGCAGCGTCTGGACCCTCTAACCAGGACCAACGGAGCTCAAGAGCACCGTCTTCTGGCGGGAAGGAAAACACTTAGGGCTTCTTGGGGATTAGGCTGTACCAACTTCATGTAATCCCTCCCTTTATCGAAGGAGCTCAGACATTTTGCTGTGTGTCTTTTTTCTTTGTACTTGGACACATTCATCACAGCTCTGCCAAAAAGCATGTCAACAAAAATGACTTTATAGCCGCTGACTCCAGGCAGAATAGAAGAAAAGCAACACAAGTCATGGAGGCTTCAAGTTCTGCTCCCTCTACCTCCATATTCCCCACCTCCCCCATCGCCTCTTCTCCCGGCTACTTGCAGTTCTACTGGGAATACCAGGACAACTCGGTGCTCGTGCAGCATTACAACTACACCGGCAAGCTGCAGAAAGACCGCTACCGCGAAGGACTCAAACCGGAGGGCATTGCGTTCCTGGTGGTGTGTCTCCTCATCGTCCTGGAGAACGCCGTGGTTCTCATCGCCATTTGGAGGAACAAGAAGTTCCACCTGCCCATGTATTACCTGCTGGGCAACCTGACTCTCTCTGATCTGCTGGCCGGGATTACATACATGGCCAACATCATCATGTCCGGGGCTAATACTTTGAAGCTGACGCCGTTGCTCTGGTTCGTCAGGGAGGGAGGGGTCTTCATCACTCTGGCCGCCTCTATTATCAGTCTGCTGGCCATTGCAATTGAACGCCATGTGACTATGGTGACCATGAGGCCGTACCACGGGGCGAAGCGGGGGCGGATGTTGGCACTGATTGGCGCAAGTTGGGCGCTGGCAGGGTTTTTGGGGGTCCTGCCGATTTTGGGGTGGAACTGCATCCGCAGGCTGGACCAGTGTTCAACCGTCCTCCCACTTTACGCCAAGAGCTACATCCTCTTCTGCGTGACTGTGTTCAGCGCGGTGCTCCTGGCCATCGTGGTGCTCTACGTCAGAGTCTTCCGAATCGTCCGCACCAACACGCAGCGCCAGCGGCTGGGCCTGTCGGGCAGCGTGAGGAAAGGCCTGGCGAGGAAATCGGAGAAGTACATCGCTCTCCTCAAGACGGTCACCATCGTGCTCGGCGTCTTCATCGCCTGTTGGCTGCCCCTCTTCGTCCTCCTCCTCCTGGATTTTTTCTGCCCCACCCACAGCTGTCGCCTGCTCTACAAGGCCGATTACTTCCTGGGAGTAGCGATGGTCAACTCGCTCCTCAACCCCATCATCTACACTCTGACCAGCAAGGACATGAGGAGAGCCATTCTGAGGCTGCTCTGTCGGCCGTGTCTGATGACCCGGGACGGCCAGGTGAAGAAGATTGGGATGCCATTCCTGGAGTGCAGTTTTAGCAAATCTGAGGTGGCGTCCCAGAAATTAGAGGGGGGAATGGAGACGACCATCTCCTCCGGGAACGTTATCACCACTCCATCACCTATCAAGGCCTTTTACCCCAAACTCTTCAAGTCATAAAGACTGCGACTGACTGATCGAGTCCAAGTGTGTGAACTGGTTTCCCCCTCCTGAACAGACGACATGTAGCACATCTTCTATAGAGCGGAGGCAGGACTGGTGTTGTCAAATTTAGGAGCATTGACCGAAACAGAGGGTGTATGAACTACTCTAGAGGCACGAGAGAATCTTTGTTTGGACAAATGACTCACGTCGACAGTCAGAAGTGGTGCAGAACTTCATTGTGAGACGATTACAAAACAAACTGCCTTAAGGATGCCACTCAAATGTGAACAAGCAAACACACTTTTCTTACAAGTAGATGCTTGGGATTAGTCCCTTTAACTAATTTGCACTGAAATATCACAATGAATGGAGAAGCGGCCTCGGATTCAAATTTCCCCCGTGGTTCCACAGTTTGTGTCGAAGCCTGGAAGGAGACGTCTGTGAACCGAAAGTGATCGTCACGTGTTCTGGGTCAACGTTCTTATTGAAGTGCCTTGAATGCAGCACAAACGCGTGCCATGTGTGCAATCTGTGCATCTGCAGACACCTGGATTTCGCTGGTTCGAAGGCCCACGGGTTGTCCGATTTGTTGAGATAAAATTGCGCGAGGCACCGCTACACATCTGTGATGCAGGGAGACTGAGCGATAACAGTTAAGAGAGAGAGACGGCGCTCACTCTTAACTGTCCTCACAGCTCAGTGAAGAATGCTGTGGTATCGTTGTAGGAGGGAGGCACCACATTAAAATCCCCCCTCCGCTGTTTTGAAATGACAGGCGGTTAACCTATCTGACGCTAAGTAGAGATTCATTGGGGTTTGGTGTCCGATGTAAATGTCAGTCTAGCACATGCAGGAAAACTGCAACAGCGATCTAAACAACAAAATGTCATCATGCAATGTAACGGAGGCTTTCTTCCCATCATGACATGCTGATGGTGTAACTGAAATCAGCTGCAATTGCATCACCTGTAAGCCTAAACATAAAAGATTACTTTCAAGATTTCAACTCACAAACAAAGTTGTGGATGTGATTAATCATCATGCAGCTGCAGGACGTCTAACGATAAATATTGTGCTTGCACTCGTAAGCTAAACCATACGGAACCAGTGCAATTATTCCAATACTTCCCTTCACTATCCATCATGTTGACAGAATGTTTCCGGTTCTAGTTTAGGGTACGGATTTTTTATTATTACAAAATCACTTTGACGTCCTTATTTTTACACGGATGTTGTGTTTAGTGCAGTCTTTCAGGAACTTAATGGATGAATGAGGCGGTGTGCTTTTTTTTACTTTTTTTTGTACTCGTGTAGTGAACCTTTTGTATTTCTGAAGACTTTTCATACCATCTGTTTTGTAAATTATATGTATTTTGTAACAAGAAAAACTTTACCTTTCTTTTCATAAAAGAAATAAAATGTTTTCATAAAGAATTCCAAAGACCTTTTGGGTTTGTTATTACACTGTGTGCGTTTCTGTGTGAGGGTTGTCTGAATGGAAGAACAGATCTTGAAAAGACACCACAGGAAGTCGGCCCCCTTGTCTCACATCTGCTTTTGGAATCGGCCCACATGCAGCCTTCATCTTGCTCTGCATGCAGCCTTCATCTTGCTCTGCATGCAGCCTTCATCTTGCTCTGCATGTCTCGGGCACCACACAGCACTTTTTTATATTTTTAACAGAGATCTAAATTTCTCTTTTTCCCCTTTTCTGTCCCCCCATGGGGGAGACTGCCCGCGGCCTCGCTCTGACCTGCTGTCCACGCTTGTCCGTGCTGAAACAAAGAAAGATCGTATGCAGCTGGCTTTAATGTTGCTGCACAGACAGGAAAAACTCAACAGGCTGCCAGTTCTACTCAAGTTTGCGTGTTCCCTACTTCAGCAAGGACTGACAAAGACAGCTAAATAGGGCGCAGTTCAAGAGATACATTGTGCGGCATTTCCTTGGCTTTTCCCCCCGATCATGCCTTTAAGAAACACTGCCTTCTAGTTTATTATGAATGCCACAAAGTCCAAGATCGACAAATGTGAAATAGAGTCTTGATTTTGTTTTTCTGCATCCACAAGTGCTGCAGTGTTGCCCTCTTTCATATCAAAACTATTAATATGACATATCCCTCTGACTCAAAACATAAGTGTGGTGTGATATTCAAACATTTTCAGCTTGTGTTGATATACACAGTATGTGCAATATTCTATTTAGGGCATATGCTGACTTTTCACACCTCAAACAGGAAAAAGATCAGCAACTCTAAGACATTCAGCTTCATGCAAAGCCATGTCTAGTGGTACCGTTTAGACCTCCTGCAGACTAGTTCCCAGTTCCAAGTTTTACCTCCTCAGTGACCCACAGACATACTTATCTTAAATAAAAAAGGACAACATGGCACTGGGACACCTTTGATTCCTCAAAGGATCCACCAGCACTGGGCCCGCTGACAGAGGTCAGCAGGGAATCTTTCCCGCTCCCTCCAGCTTCCTTCCTGCTGCGGAAATCATTCAACAAACTGGACGGCTGGAGGTCACGAGTCATCTGCCAGGACTGTCCCAACCACAGACAAAATATACAAAATATAAAACATGTACATGAAAAGTAAATGACACAACTGATCCTCAGAATGGAGAGCAGACACACCGTGTGACTCTCGTCGAGGAGTTTCCTTTTGCAGCCCCAAGGCTAGCCTCACCTAATTCCTCTGACTGGAACTAAACACACAGACTGAGGGCGCCGTCATCGCTCAGCTGGGGAATTGTTGGTGAAGGCCGATTCAAGGCTTGTCACATCACATCATGGGTTTTTCATGACTGTTAATGCTTCATCATCAATTTCACTGACCCTGAGGGAGCAGGGATTTACAGCACTGATTATTTGGTTTAATCAGCTGTGGATTCTATCTATGGGTCCTAACAAAGCTTGAATATTTTTTGTACAGCTCACTCCCGCAACTCATCTGTGAGCATATCATGATTTTGAACCAGTAACTTGATGTAGGTCTTTTTGCGCCTGCGCTGTCATAGTTGGCTTTTGGCGTCACCTTGTGGCTGTTGCCCAGAAAAGAGTAGTCTGTATCCTGTGTTGACCCGAATTACGTATTTTGCAAGAGGGGGAAATTTACTAGTGTCAGCAACTGCGCGGAGCATATTTTTTTCATCGGCTGTGTTCCTTTGCAGCCAATCACAAGGACGGATCCATCTAGAAGCACTCATCAAGCAACATGAACCACATAGATAGATCATAGTCATGTCTCTTTAGCAACATATGTTTTTATTGTTTTATTGTTTTTAATTGCAATTAGCAATTCCCTGTTTTAGATCGATTGATAGATATAGATAGACATAGATAGATAGATAGATAGATAGATAGATAGATAGATAGATAGATAGATAGATACTTTATTTATCCCTGAGGGGAAATTCGCTTGTCACAGAAAAAATCGAATCAAAATACAAAATATCACAAAAAATATCAGAAATGCAAAGTACTCAATATATACAACAAAACAAAACAGTAAAGCGTAATACTTTAGGAAAAGAAACAATAAAGAAAGTGCAAAAATGCAAAGTATGTGCAGTGTATATGAGTATTATTTATTTGTATTGAATTATTTATTTAATTTCACATTTTATTATGAACTGGGGATTATTCCCCAATATCCCTTAGTTTCAACAGTGGACACATGTGACCAATGTAGTATGCAGGTCGTATTTTGTAGAATTTGAATTTAAAAAACCGAGGCCCAAAACAACAACACAACTGTAGCTTCAACATAAATTTGATGGACGTTGACGCTACAGTTGTGTTGTTGTTTTGGGCCTCGGTTTTTCTCAATAAAAGCCCCCTCCTTCGGGACGACTCGGGACGACTCGGCTCCACTACTCGTCAACAGAGGCGGACTCTTATTGTGAAGGCGAGAGGAGGCCGGCACAATGCTGAGTCACGGTGAGTTACAGCTTCTCCTCCCTCCCTCCCTCCCTCCCTCACACTTCTTCTATGTGGCGCACAGCTCGCAGACCGCGATGGAGGACATGAACTAAACAACGTGAGTTTCTTTCTTTCTAAATACGTATTCGAGCGTTGACCGTTGGCTCGCGCGCCATGACCGTTAGTGAAAGCTTCCCGTCGCGTCACGTGTCCACGGCGCTTTGTTAGCATGTTGTGTGTTTTGTGTCGCGGCTTTCCGCCGTTACGTTGCCCCGTCTATTATTAGGAGCCTCTTTCGCTGTCAGCTCCGTTTCCGAGACGTTTAACTTGTTTTCTGTGGCGTCTCGAGCTGCTTTCTCCTCGTCATGAATGGGACACACAGAGTTCACTTTTCGTCGCAAACCAAACACGGGATTTAACGTTATTTAAAAAAAAAAAAAAAAACGACTCTTCTTCACGTCTGTTACCCTGAATTTCGGTTTTGTATTTGCTTTGTCTGACGCTCTTAATGTTCGAGTAATGGCGCGGAAGTCTAAATGCATCTGGGTTTATGTAAGGACCCGGCTGCTCTTCTGGGTCATGTTTTGGTACAGACAGTTCCAGCGCTGAGCTCGGTGAAGAGTTCACGATGAGTCACTGAAGGAGAGCCAACAAAAACAACCAAAACCCGCCCGGGAAACACGATAGACGCTCGTGTGTTTGTTTGTAACTCACTCCAGATCTGCAATCTCTGTCAAATGGCATCCCAGGGATTGCAGGCCGTGGTTCTCAAACTGAGGTGCGGGGGTCTACCAGAGGGTCCCCTAAGTATACTCCATCAATTACAGCCGACTATTGACGAGTCTAATGCTCCTTCATCCCACAACACTGAGAGACTGTGTTTGGATCACACGCTTCACTTTACCCACTTAATGTAAATATTCATGCTCTGTTTATTTTTATGTTATGCACCTCCCGCCAGGACAAATACCCTTCATTTAAAGGTGTATCAAGTTAGAGATGTAGACACATTTGACCATTCATTAATTAGTTTATTGACACAAAGAAACAAAAACTTGTATCAAATAATAGTTTATTGCCTGTTCATGCAAAGTATTTTCTCATTTCTTCCCAGCTTCTCAATTGTGATCATATCTTGCCTTTTCTTTATAATCATTATATAACACCGACCTGTGATGAACTTTTTTTTTTTACTGATTGATTGATATAGGAAATTAATCTGCAGATTGTGGATATCATAATATTCGTAGCTGGTTGGTTTGTGAAATGTCAAAATGTACTAATCCGCAGATCCCAAGGTGACGCTTCCAGAAAGCTTATTTTACCCCAGAAAGAAAGTACATTTACGATTTACGGTAATAATATAAGACAACCCAAAAAAAAACGGCACACAATCTCCACATTTGAGAAGCTGAAATATGCAACTTTGGGGCATTTTAGTTTGGGGGGAAATGGTTTAAACTATGAACCGATTATCACAATAGACACATTTCCTGCCAGTCGATGGGTCCTCTTGTTGTTTCGTCTCCAGTTGAGTTGCATTCAACGTCAAATCTCTTCTCTTTTGGTGCGGTTTGAACCAAACGTGCGCTGGAGTGCTCGCTTGCTCTTAACTTGGCGTAAAGGAGGGGTAACACCTCTTGCTTCTTCAGTGTCAAACTTCTATGTACATTTTAATTGCGCAAATGATCCGAGATCCGGCAGCAGCTACAAAAGGAGACTCAGGAAGCCGGTTTGTCGGAGTGACGTTTCGGTCTGCCTGTTGAGCAACATGTTCTCCTGTGAAACAATTTCACCCCGGAGGGAGAATCTCAGTGCGTTTCATGTTACTGCCTGCTGGTCGCCTTCATGACGAGCTCCGTGATGCTCACTGACGGTTCACCGTCTGTGGATTTGGGGTTCACCTCTTTGGACTCTTCCGGTCTTGATACCGATCCGATACCAGTGTTTGATTAATATACTGTATGGGATCCTTCTTTCATGTGTAAGGCAAACGTGGGCTCGACTAAGCAAACCGCTTGTGTACGCAGAACTTACGAGTGCTTTGTTATATAACTCTGAACAACTCCAGTTAGACAATTTGCAGGGGCTGGCTGCTCTTGGCACAGCATGTCACAGTGATACAGGCAGTTTGGTTATTCTGGAAAAGAAGAAGTTAGAGTGACCGAACAGAGGTGTTGTTTTGGCAGCATCCCCCGAGGACGTTTTAATGTTGTGCAACAGAGCAAGTGTTCCCTCTCCGTGGACCTGGGCCTGCATATTCCTGAAAAGAAGTATTCATTTCAGACAAGTCTGCATAGTTGTCTCCTGTTTGATCATCTGCTGCAGTGGATTGTTTTGAGACTTCTGAAACTAAAAGGTTATATTAAGAGGTCTTGATTCTGATTGAAAGAGTTTTGTTTTTAATTGTTATTTGCCTGTGTACGAAATATTTGCATGTGTTCGTTGCTGAATCGGTAAGCGCGTGCTTTGATTTTGTCGGCCGGCGTCCAACCTGTTGCCTCCAGCTGGATTTGTCACAGGACAGAGTGAAAGCACTCTGTCCTGCTGACCGGCTAAACTCAAGCCCAATCTAAGTGACTCCAGCGTCCTTCGAAACAGAGATGTTACGCCCTTGCTTTCCCTCAGACTAGTATTGTATTGACTTGTTTTTTTAAAGACCCTTTGGAAGCTGTTAAAGTCTGTCTTAAAGTTTAGATGGGGGAGGGACGCTAAGATGTGATTAAATCTTCTTAACGCAGACGTCTACTGTTTAACCCCAAATGCAAGGAAATACTAAAATGATCTATGAATACTAGAAGTAGCACACTCATCATAGGAAATGAGGAAACCTTGACCCTGACTGAACTGCTCCGGGAAGAAAACTCCATGTGTGTGAGAGAAAGCCCCGATGGTCTCTTGGCGCACATAAAGTTTAGCTGTGCGAGTTGATAGACGACCCCTTGTTGCAAGCGTTTAACAGATGTGTACACACAGATTTAAACAGTGGCAGGATTTACAAACTGTGCATTTATGAGTTGTTTCAAAGTACGTGACTGTGCCACTGCATGAACATACTGTTTCACTCTTTCCTTCCAGTTGTCAGCTGAGCCAAAAGCTTCCTAGTAAACGCAGCACTGCAAACCAATTCCAGAGCTGGTCAACCTCAAGGAAGGCGTCTCCGGAGAAAGCCACCAAACACTCATGACACTTTTGGCACTCAAGCCTGTTTTTCTACTGTCACTCTGCAGCCCTCCGCACACATTTACATCTGACTTCCTATCCCTCTCTGTAGTGAGTTACGCAAACCGATAGGTTTATTTTTGACTCCAAAGACACACAGAAAGAAAAAAACACACACTGGAACTTCTTGCACGTTCTGTACTTGTTATTCTGTCACTACTAACACCTCGGACAAAGCCAGAGGAATCGTGAACGCGAGACATTTTGATAATGTTGGACCTGCAACATGTGAACGCACAACCAGCCGGGACTGGCAGCTCACGAGGAAGTCTCTAGTGATGCCATAACGAGCCGTATGGCTGGACTCAGGTACTGAAGCGGACCAAGGAAATCCTCATGTCCACATTAATCAGAACGTGAACTCTTCCACACGAACGAATATCGGGCGTACCCAGGAGGACCCGGAGCTTCCCGCTGAGCCGTCTGATTTTCTTTTATTTCCCCCACGGCCGTGCAAGGATGTCCCGTAACGCCGCCCGCCGTTCTTGAGAAAGAGACCGAGGAGGAGGAGACCGGGTAGGAAATGACAGAATGCCTGACAGAATACAAAGCGCTGGTGACTCCGTCCACGCGCAACGGCCACCGCGTCTTCAGCTACACGCTAGAGAGCCACACGGCGGCCGCCTTCGCCATCATGAACGAGCTACGTCTGGAGCGCCAGCTGTGCGACGTCAAGCTGCGCGTGCGCTACAAGGACCTGGAGGCCGTGGACTTCGTGGCCCACAAGGTGGTGTTGGCCTCCTCGTCCCCGGTCTTCAGAGCCATGTTCACCAACGGACTGAAGGAGTGCGGGATGGAGCTGGTGTCCATCGAGGGGATCCACCCCAGGGTGAGTCGGGGCATCTTTTGTTTTGTTTGATTTGACGCGCAATCCGGGGTCAACGGTGTTAGCTGTGACATTTTTAAAACCAATAAATCACATGATTTGTTTTGACACCAAAGACTTATGATTCCAGAAACATCAGACATTTATATTCGTTTGACAAAAGGTTGTATTGGCACAACGTATACTATATTGTTTTTCTGTACTAAATGTTTTTCTTTTTACAAAACTAAACGGGAATAGAACCATTCTAACATAAACGACATCCTAAATTAAGTAAATTAAACTAAGTCATCTTGTTCTCCCGCTATTGTGACATCATCTTTACAAAAAGGAAGAGGTTGTTTTTTTTTATAGGAAATGTGCTATTCATAAAAAAAAAACATTTGAATGAGATTTCAATAAAGAAAGGTCAGTGCAGTCTGAGTTTGGGGACAGAGTTCCAGAGGGAGCTATGGAGACGGCTCTGTCCCAATACACATAATGTTACATAAACGAGAAATAGAAAACAGCTATTAGTGAAATTCTACATGAAATGCTTCCTTCAAGGTTGACTTGACGTATCCACAGTGAAATGTGTGGTAACTTACACTTGGTTTGACCTTCTTTTACTTTCCCTGGATGTTTATGAATCTCATGCAAATACACTCAAGATGTCTATCAGTTTGGAAAGAATGAATAGCCAAGCACAGATATGTGAATGGCACCTTGTTTCTTTTCCTTCTCCCATCCCTCTCCTTCAAATCTTGTCCACCTTTTCCCCTAAACTCTTTCTGTCTCGCTCATTCAGGTCATGGACCGCCTGATCGAGTTTGCCTACACGGCCAGCATCTCCGTGGGGGAGAAGTGCGTGATCCACGTGATGAACGGCGCCGTCATGTACCAGATAGACAGCGTGGTCAAGGCCTGCTGCGATTTCCTGGTCCAGCAGCTCGACCCCAGCAACGCCATCGGCATCGCCAACTTTGCTGAGCAGATCGCCTGCATGGAGCTCCACCAGAAGGCCCGCGAATACATCTACATGAACTTCAGCCAGGTGACGCTTTCGGCTGAGTTTTTCACTTCCGTTTTCGTTTGATAGTCGACAGTGTAGATAAAGACGGGAACATGTTAATGAGGAAGAGGAAGACGTGCCATGTAGCAAAGGACCTCAGCGGCGGGATACTGCCGCTATAATGATCCGTCATATAGTGACTCGACTAAATCTATCTGCACTGCTCACGACTGTAAAAACAAACTGAGCTGTCCTATTAGTCACTTTTACACGCGGGTGTTTTGTAAGTAAATGCGTGTTTTCATTGTTCCATTGTGGGGTTTTCCGCTGGTTGGCTTTTCAGGGTCGACTGGCTCGTGCCTTTTTGTGTGAGGATTCTCAAGAATGCAAACTGTGATTTAGTGAGTACTATGAGTGGGTTTAACTACCAAAACAATAAAAGGACATCAGGTGTTTGATCTCTGACACTAGGTACGAAACCGGGCAGGTTTGGCAGCTCACTCAGACAGATGTGTCATGCAATGCCCATCAGATGATCAGTCTTTCACAAATGTGCTTTACAACAAAAGAAAGAAATCATGAAGTGAAATTGAGGTCTTCCCATCTTATTTCCCTTTTTTTTCTTTCTTTTTTATTAACGTTTGACCAAAGTGTTACACAAAGAAACCTGGCTTTGTTTAAACAATGTCAAGTCACTGTTTACAGACTATTTCAAGCCACAAAAAAAATCCAAAATGTGTTGGTTCTCACTTAAGAGCATTTTCTGGTTTTCCTGACACATTAGAGGCACAATGTGTTGCATTTTGGGGGGGATCTGTTAGCAGAAATGGAATATAGTTGTACATTCCCTGAAGGAGCAGGTCCTCTTCAAAGAGTCTTTCCATGTTTATTTGGATTCCTTCTCGATATTGAGTGGATCGGAGTTCCTGTCTTATTGAAAGTTCTTCATCTCTGTCCCCAGGTGGCGACCCAGGAGGAGTTCTTCAACTTGTCCCACTGCCAGCTGGTCACCCTCATCAGCCGAGACGAGCTCAATGTGCGCTGCGAGTCCGAAGTCTTCCAGGCGTGCGTGGCGTGGGTGCGCTACGACCGGGAGAACCGGCGGCCGTACGTCCAGGCGCTGCTCCAGGCCGTCCGCTGCCACTCCCTCACCCCCAACTTCCTGCAGGCCCAGCTGCAGTCTCTGGACTGGGACCCCCAGTGTAAAGACTACCTGGCCCAGATCTTCCAGGACCTCACCCTCCACAAGCCCAACAAAGCCATCTCTTGGAGAACACCCAAGGTGCCACAGCTCATCTACACAGCCGGAGGTTATTTCCGTCAGTCTCTCAGCTACCTGGAGGCGTATAATCCCTGCACGGGAGCCTGGCTCCGGTTGGCTGACTTGCAGGTTCCCCGCAGCGGCCTCGCAGCCTGTGTGATCAGTGGGCTTTTCTACGCTGTGGGTGGAAGGAACAACGCGCCCGACGGCAACATGGACTCGAATTCATTGGACTGCTACAATCCTATGAACAACTGCTGGCTGCCGTGTGCACCCATGAGCGTACCGAGGAACAGAATCGGTGTGGGTGTCATCGATGGCATGATATATGCAGTCGGTGGATCGCATGGGTGCATTCATCACAATGGCGTCGAAAGGTAAGCAAATTCAGCTTCATAATGGTGTTGTTTTAGTGCAATATATATATTTGTATTTTTTATATGCATCCGCTTTGTGCTCACCAGAAGAGACCAAAGTAAATGCTGCAGTTATTCTGCTCACACATATTAGTCAGTGAGGCCACAGCCTGATTTATTGTTGACAATAACAAAATAATGTATAACACCAACAGTATCCTTTAAACTAGCAACAGGTGAAACTACTTTTAGTGGGCTGCAGGGTGTGCTTTGATTTGTTCCAAGTTGTTTGTCCTGGTGTTCATTCATAAATAAGAAATGGGATATTTGACTAAACACCAGCAGATGACAATTCTAATAGAGGAGTATGCTCTGGTCTGTTTGTTGTACATAGTTAATGATTGCTAAGAGTGGGAACAGGTAACTTCCTGGATACTTAAAAGCTTTTGTTCCACTTCCTGGAATGTGCTTTTTTTTGCTTCAATGAGGAAGCTTTAATCAATGTTTTAAAGCTAAAAATAGACTGGTAATGTTTCTCTCCCACGGCCTGTGTTACAACTCTTTATGTCATATGCAATAGATCTCTTAGATCTCACCTTGAGTTCACTACCTTCACACGGTACATAATACACGACTGGAAAAGGTGTTTGTTTGCTCAGCTTCTTCCCGACAGCTGGTCTGACAGTGAGCCACCAACAGCGTGAATTATGATGAGCCATAAAAGGCTGGAGGGTGATTAGCACGACGGCCATCAACATATCGTGTGTGTGTGTGTGTGTGTGTGTGTGTGTGTGTGTGTGTGTGATTTACAGTTAAAGATTTACCCAAACTGAGAACGGTGACAAATGGGAAATATTAACCAGGAACACCACAATGACAAATGAAAAGGAGTATCCCCAACCTGTCTGAATGCTTCTTTATTGACTCAGCAAAAATATGTGGCCACGTCAGTTCGCACCTGACATCTACAGGCGAGATAAGGCTGACTGATTCCTACACTGCAGTCGTTGAGGTCAGGGGAAATAAAAGCGTCCTGTGAAGCTTATCAATGGCAGGTGAAAAGAGGCAGTTGGCATAAACATTTCTGCCTGGAGCCTTCAAACAAATCAATATGCTGTTCCTCGTTCAGGTATGACCCAGAGCGGGACCAGTGGCAGCTGGTCGCCCCCATGTTGACGCGCCGCATCGGTGTCGGTGTTGCTGTCATCACCCGGCTGCTCTATGCCGTCGGCGGGTTCGACGGGGCCAACCGGCTCCGCTCCTGCGAGTGCTACAACCCTGAGAAGGACGAGTGGAAGTCCATGGCCGCCATGAACACGGTGCGCTCCGGAGCTGGTGAGGAACCGCTAGAAATCTGCTTTCTGAGGGGAAAAGTATCAGCCAGGAGGTTGGCAAATGTTAATTGACCGTGCAAGTTGACATCCATATTTTTAGAATCTAATGTATTAAAATAAAAATAAACTTGCATATATAGATGCAGTTTTTCATTTATTCTTCCTGTCTAAAAACCAGCCAGCAACAAAATAAACTGTATTGATCTTACTATGCCAACAATATCAATTAAGAAAGATGTGTCTTCACTAAATATGCGTTATCTGTCATTTGTACACAGGGGTGATAATAACGGGTCTTTTGTGTATTCTCATGTAGGAGTGGGTGGTTATGATATTTAGATTCATAATTCATATTTCTGACAGCATCCGCCTGTCTAAGATGGATATAATGGTATGAAAGTACTATTCTATAATGTCAGCCATAACAAAGAGACGGGTTACAGCAGACGGGTTCATTTATTATTCTTTTTCAAGTATCAATATCATGTGGAGTGGGACCTCCTTGAGTGCATCTGTGCAGATTGCTACTGCATCAATGTAGCAGTGCAGAGATTCACTTCGTTAACAATTAACTCAGCAGGAGTGAACTCTGGGGGATTGCTTGGTTTTCTACGGTTTCCCCACATCTAGATAAAGTCATCTAACGCTTTAATAAACTCTCCATCGACCCTTTTGCAGGTGTGTGCTCTCTGGGGAATCTTATCTTTGTCATGGGCGGCTACGATGGCACCAACCAGCTGAACACCGTGGAGCGCTATGATGTGGAAACTGATACGTGGAGCTTTGCTGCCTCCATGAGGCACCGGCGCAGCGCTCTGGGAGTAACTGCATTACACGGACTCATCTATGTAATGGGTGAGTGGTGGCGTAGCTGCTGAGTGCCAAAGCACCAAACTAAACCAATGCTTTAATTACGCGTAGTAGTATCGACCAATCACGTTTGAGCGGGCTTTGGTTGCATGCAGATTAAACCGTCTGTGTGGAGAGCAGAAAGGCAATCTCGAAAACCCGTCGGCTATCGTTTGATGTTGTGCTTGCATTATATAAATGTACAAATATATGTAAGCGCATTTCTCTGTTACTATGGCATAAATCCATTTAATTTAGGGTAAAGACACACATTACTCTATCAAAGATCAAACTTAAAACGGAAGAAAATAACAAAGACAAACGTTATTATTTTAACTTTGTTCAAAGCTTTTTTGTCACCGTTGAGAAGGACATAAACGGGTCCAACAAATAATTGTGAGCTAATAAGAACATGCATGTGGTCTGGGCCAGCGGTTCAACTGGTCTGGGCCAGCGGTTCAACTGGTCTGGGCCAGCGGTTCAACTGGTCTGGGCCAGCGGTCCATCATCCCCCCTGAATGATGAGCCGAGACCCAAATCAAGGAACATTTTCAACTTCTCAAATGTATTTAATGAAAAGTTGGTGCAGTTTGAACCTGAGAAAGTACAGAATATCACAGTATGCCAACACAAAAAAAAGTTAGAAATATTCCCTTTTACACTGAATTAAAACCCCCAAAGTGCATCTTAAGGACACGAGGTAATACACACATAATCATTTTATAACTTCAGCCTTATCAGTGCTTTCATGCACAAACACATTTAAAAAAAGTTGTGAATGAAGCGAACTATCACAAATAGTCTGGCGTGTTGTGAACGCAGCATTGAGGAGTGAATAGAAGGCACTCTGCGGCATTAAACATTCCCTTCAAAATAAAAGCACAGGATGATTCTTTTGCCCATGCAAAGACCGACTCAAAACGGGTCCACGATGGTGGTCATTGCCTTTCAAGCCGTCGCTTAAAATGACGTGGCGGACGGGATTCGGGCCGCGGGCCTTGAGTTTGACGCCAGTGGCCTACATACAAGTTAAGAAAAAGGCAAGAATTGATAATAATAATAACGTCACGCTAACACCTTTATTGGGCTGACAAAATATATACTCAAATGTAGATGTTTAAGAACTCAGTTTCTAAAGCCTTTGTAAAATCCTCCAACATGTTTATAGGGATGTTTATAAGTGAACTATCGTGAGCTTCAATGAGAGTCATAGGAGGAGCTCTCTTTTCATTGAACTACATTCATCAGACTAATAGTCAGCGTGTATGTTTACAGGCGGTTACGATGGCGACACGTTCCTGGACAGTGTGGAGTGCTATGACCCCGAGAAGGACACCTGGTCGGAGGTGACTCGCATGACGTCCGGGCGGAGCGGCGTCGGCGTGGCCGTCACCATGGAGCCGTGCCAGAAAGAGCTGCCGCAGAGTCAGAAGGCCGAGCGGGAGAGCGGCGCCCCGTCACCAGCCTGTCAGTCCAACAGCTCCGGTTTCAGCTCTCACAGCAGCCAGCGGCAGGACGGGCCCTTCGGCAAAGGCGCATGAAGCTCATGGACACACTCACACAAAATCACCCCAAACTTCACTCTGTCTGACCAAATCTAAAGAAAGACCCTCACAACAAATTAGAGACCGAGGTGAAACGCCACATGCTGCCTCTGGTTCTGGACAAGCAAAAAAAAACCTAAACGAGTAGCACTTTATTTTAAAAGTGCCGTGAAAAAAATACATTGTTTTAATGTCCCCATTGGACTATCCATATCAAGTATGACCCCAGATCATACAGTCCACTTTTCTACTCTGGTAAATTGATTAATTTGTTTGGGAAACACATTTGATAGACCTCAGTGCGTCTGTGCTTTCAGATCTCGCATTTGAAGTCTTGAGTCGGACCATCATCTCCCAGGTTTGAGCCCTGGGAGGAAAGGGCTGCATACAAACTAAGAAGGGCCGTTTACTGACTCAGAGTCATCAGGGGCTCTTTACACTTCAAGCAAAGGCTAAATCTGAGGGGAGAAAAATATAAGTAATTCAAATGTCCCATTATATATAAAAGAGACACAAAAAAGCAGCATTTGACAGCATAGGCCGTAGAGTTCAAAGTGCCATTACACTGCCTGTGGGCATTACTGGTTCCAGTATATAGAGTTGAGGTGCTTTGATGGAACGGCTCAGCATCACTGTGGTGTGTCGACATCGGTTAAGTTAACTGAGACAGCCACAAGCTGCACGCCAGACTGAATGTGTCCCAAGTCAGAGTCAGCAACATCTCTGAACCGCACAAACTCGTTAATTCATGATGGAGGCCATCTGTCGTGCATTTATTGATGACGATGATGATGGTCCATTTTATCCATGGGCACCTTTTCAAAGTACTCAATGACACCTTACAGTTAAAAACGAGCAGCAATGTGTCTGAAAATCTAACAAAACGGTAATATATATATATATATATCATGATATTTTGATACAAGAACAAGGAATGGAGTTCTGATGAGTGCACAAATCAATGTGGTTACAGCCGTGAAGCAGTAAAATCTTCAAAGAAAATCTCATAATGCAAATCACACTAAACTGGTGACCGCATTTATTTATTTCTATTATCTTATTTCAGCAATACGTTTAATCTCCAAGTTAATTCAGATTGTAAGTCATTATAATTCTTCAGACAGACGTTTTTCCGGGTCGAGAAAGGCAGCGGATCCAAAGAAAATTGATGATTTGCCACAAATTCTCTGAAGTGACTCGTACGTCAATCGTTTCGCTTGAATCCGTTCACACGAGTGCTTCTTGTCTCAAATTCTAATTCTTGTAGAGGAGAAGCAGGACCTTAAAACAACTGCATTGTAACAAATATGTTCTTCCACTAATATCCACCGCTCCATTCAGAAGATGTGATTTTATTCTTTTCTTTGGACGAGGTGGCAGAGTGTTGCTTCTGGTGAGGGTGTCAGAGAGTCTGGTCCAGTATAATCGGGTGTATGAAGTGCCAAGAGAACGAAGAAACGGCCTCTGACTGTTTAGAGGAAATGGAATAGCGATGACAAACTTCTTTTTTTTTTATGTGTGTTTTTAGAAAAACACTTCATTACTGACACAATTGAGACCCTGCTGACCTTTTGGCCTTCGCTTCCACCAGACCTCAGAAGAGAAGTGTTTGTGCGCTGCAATGTATTGTTCAGACATTGTACGCGAACGACAAAGACTTGCTTCAAGAAGTGTATTTGTAACAGCAATTTAAGCTAAAAGGGTTTTTCAGTGGCGTTTTGTACATTGATATTCTCAGAAGTCTTGTACAGAATCTCAGATCTCACTTTTTTAATTTATTTGTTCAGGATCCTTTTAGTGTTTTTTCTCGTTCCTTTTAACTGACATCAGCTTTGTACTGAATTGGACTCTGGTGTTGTGTTTTTCAATAACTAGCATGCCTTGTAACTAAGTAGAAATGCCTGTTAATGCTAATTTTGGATGTTTGTAAAAAGAAAATGCTTTACTTCTAAAGGGACTTTTTTGTTTCTGTCCGTCAGTAGTTGGAATGGAAATTAGAATATTTAAGGTCTGCTTTGTACATTTTCTTTTCCAGCAAAAATACCCTGTACAATAATACATTGTAAAGTAAAATATATGTTTGTCGTACTGCTTTAGTCATGTCATTATTTGTTATTTCTGATCTTTAGACATTTTATTATTTATTTGGCCCCTAAATCCATGACCATGATCATGTGACACATCACTTATGTAGTTTATGTCAAGAAATTTGGGTCAAGATGCGTTGAAGTTAATGCAAGGACTCAAAGCGGCCACCAGAGAGCAGTACAGCCCTTATACTGGACAGTCAGTGCTCTCGTGATAGCTGCAAATAGTTTCATTTGTCTTTGGTTTGAGTCTAAACTTGGGGCATGCGTGTTATTAATTAACTTAAAAGAGGATCAAGACATAATCCTGTCAAACATTGAAAGACCACAGCTGACCTCAACAGAGGAAAGGTATTCAGTGAAACAGTTGGAGCTGTTGTGGAAACTGTGCCACGTAGGAAAGATGTTCTTTTAATACATTTCACATGGATTGTTTGTTTGTTTTATATAATTGGTCTGCGGCCAGGATGGAAAATACATTGCTCCTCCTCGGCAATCGGTCTGAGCCTCCTTTCAGCACCCTGGATTACACCTTTACCGGGGAGGCGCACTGTCCCCGAAGTCCACGTGACACTGAAGATGCATGCCAGCCAAGACGGCCCCACAATGTCAGAGCCTTCAGCATCTCTGGTCCCTTTCTGAGTCGTCTAACAGTTTGACAGAACTCCTCCCACATCCAGATTTTCCGAGGCATCCGCCAAACACTGGACAACCTGTTTCCTGACCCCTGGGCCAGTCAAGCTCAAAAGGCCTCCTTCAGCTTGAAGGCCTCTCTGGTTCTTGCGACTGCAGCTCCTAGCAGCTACTTCCGCTGGAGGCTTGAAATGGCCTCCTGTGATTCCATGTAGCCAGGCTCTGTCAGGCTGCACGAGATATTCGTCCAGTGGAGGGAGATGAATCCTGGGGCCTCGGCCAGACGTTGCAGTTCATCCTCACCACAACTTGGGTTGATCCAACCTGCTGGCATTGGTCCTGATGATAGGACCACAACGTATATTATTGTCTTTGTATTTGTATGGCACGTTACTCGTCTTCCAACCACTCAAAGCGCTGTTTACCAAAAGACGAACAACTGGACTGTGCCATTCTTCTACATCCAGTAGTGTTTCTCAGGAGCCACAATGTTTTACCAAGAGGAACGTCTTCCCTCCTCTGCAATCAACAATGGCCACTGTCTAGAATGTAATACATCATAATAAAGTAAGGAGATTAGATGGCATTGTCTCTTATTTCTGCTTAAGATCTTCGACAGTTATCTGGAGGACATAAGTATTTAAATGTCACTTTTGCCTGATTTAATATCTTTATTCTTGTAAATTATTTGGATGAATAAAATCCCTTTTATTTTCCAATGTTATCTGCTCTGGTCCTTCACAGTATAGTATATTTGAATATATCATAAAACAAATTATAGAATAGTACGTCGAAACTCTCTCTTCATTGCTTGTAAAGTTAGCGCTCGAGCGGATTGCACCTGCTCGTTGAGGATGCGTTTATTTTGAAAATCGTGTGCCGGAAGTGTGGTGTTACCCGCCAGCTTGACGGTGCGCGCTCGTCTTTAACGATGAACGTCGGCTCCCGACTCCCACCGGACACCAGTTGATCCTCCTCGGACGCAGGTATGTGAAACTCACCTGAAAGCTCAGAAAACACGAAGTGGAACTATTTTTAAAACATTGAAAGTTGATGGACGGTTATAAACGTCTCAAGTTTCTTGTTCTTTCTGTCATGACGTCCGGTAGTGAGTAGTGTCTCACATGATGTGATTTTGAAACGACTTTTAATAATTAGTAACAAAACAAAATTAAAAACCACATTATTTATAAATGCGATTTTTAAATCCCACAACATGTGTCATGGTCTGTTGCAATGCTTTGTCTATTTGTTTACTCAACAAGTGTCATATTTCTTCAGAAATTAAAAAGGGTAATAAACAAATGTGGATTCAGTGGTTTTATTACAAAGGTTGAGCTTGTAGTCTTTACTCTTTACCGTTAGAATAATCAGGGGGAAAGTAGGCCTCCATTAACAAAAAAAAGGACCTTTCCTGAACCCTGTCCTGAAGGAGTTCCTCTCTGTTAACATTGTTGTCAAACTAGTTTATCCTCTTTAAAACTCTATAATCTAATCTAACTATATCTCTTTTTGTGTCATAAAATAAAAAAAACTTTGACAAGATGAGACAACAATGTGCTGAAAGTCAAACTCCCTGTCGCTCTTTCATTCCCTCAGCGTGGAGCAGCAGCCAGGATGATCCCAGTGGGTGAATTCAGAAACTTCGGCGCCGAGCAGAACTCAAAGTACCGGGTCCTGAAGCCGTGGTGGGATGTTTTCTCAGAGTACCTGTGCGTGGCCATGCTGATGATCGGTGTCCTTGGGTGCACCTTGCAGGTGAGCTGCCTACAAAGCACACACTCTGTGATTGTGTGCTCATTAATCCTTCAAATTATGACACAGATGTAGGAACCCACCTATTACTTACCCAATGTAACGTTCTGCCCGATGAGGGTGAAACGTGTGCATCTTTTGTATCTGCTGTGGCATATCGGGGGAATATTTTGTCCCTGCACACCCTCTGCTGTGTTTAATTCTCACATTATCTGACCTCCAAGTCATGCACAAACACAGCCGGTCTCACTGAATTAACGTGTCTTTCCTGACCCACTTACTGCAGATTCAGACCGCTAGCGTGCTGCTTACTGTGTCTCCCTCATGTCTGTGTCACACTAGAAATAGCACAAATAACATGTAATTAAATAACTACGGGAAGATAAGTTCTGCTTGCTGGTTTCTTCATTACTATAAACATAGGTATTGTAATTTAAATCAGTTCTGCTGGATATACTCACCACAGCACCACATGTGTATTATCCACCACAAAAAAAGTCCCCAACAAATACTACAAGCGGGAGACATTCTTTCAAAGGTTAATCCCTGTTTTGTTTTTTTGATGATGGTTTCATTTTCTTTCTGTGTTTATTTAAGCTTTAATTCTTCACCGTTTAGTATTAATCAGTTATAATAAACATCAAAATGTTTAAAAAACACATTGTGGAGCAGCATTTCTTGACATTTAATTGAGTTTATGTAGTTTTTTCTTTATTAAGATGGTGAATACAGGGAGATCTTCTTGTTGTCCATTAGTTCACACGTACACAAGTATCTCTGTGCGTGTGCCTGAAAACAGTTATTTTGTAAAAATCCAACCACCGCAAACATTTTCAGAAACTATGTTTCCACTGCAGAAGGGGAAAACTGTCCTTGTGATGTCAAAGAGTTCGCTGTGTTCTCCTCTTGCGAGGCGTCACTCATGCGGCGACATGTCGTGCAACGGCGGCATGAATGCATCTAGGTACACTTAACAGAACTTGACATGCCTACAAATAAATGTGCTGGTTATTCTTCCACTGAGGAACAGAGGCGTCAGAACGCTCATGCAGGTCACTGCTACATTACAACACTCCAAACCAGTATTTCAGGAGGAAACCCCGCGTTCACAAAAATACTTGTACGTGTGGACAAGGCCTCAGATATACTTTTATCATGGCTTTTGCCGGTAACCCAGTTTATGTGGCAAATCATTGTTTTTTATTCTTCTTCCGCAGCTCACCCAAGACAAGATCTCCTGCCTGCCCAGCCCCTTCACCAGCAAGACGCCTGAAGTGATCGACTGCAGCCACATCCGGACCTACAGGGACAACGAGACGTCAGACCACACATCGGTCTCGCCTGTAGAGCCCGTCATCCTGCAGGTGTTTGGGCGCAAGAACAACCTGGACAACCCCCAGTATGTGTTTGTCAACCACTACTGCTACGAGAAGTTTGTCCACTGGTTTGCCAAGTTCTTCCCGTACCTCGTCGTGATCCACACCATGATCTTCATGGTCGCGAGCAGCTTCTGGTTCAAGTTCCCCGGGACGTCTTCTAAACTTGACCTGTTCGTCACCATCCTTGGGAAGTGCTTCGATTCCCCCTGGACCACAAGGGCCCTGAGCGAGGTTTCTGAGGAACGAGGCGAGGAAAGGCTGGTTAGCTGGAGGAGGAACACCATGTCGAAAGATTCCACGGACCGACGAGCGGACGACGAGGAGACTTCGGGGCTGCTTCTTCGCTCCGCCTCCGTCAAGTCCAACCCAGAAAAGAAAAACCCGGAGCTTCAGTCGGCGCCCTCCGTCCTGGACAAGAAGGAAGGAGAGCAGGCCAAAGCTCTGTTTGAAAAGGTGAAGAAGTTCAGAACTCACGTGGAGGAAGCAGACATCTTGTACGTCATGTACGTGCTGCAAACGTCACTGAAGGTCTTCAAGTTCCTTGTGATCATTATCTACACGTCGGTGCTGGTACCGAACATTGAGATAATCGTGCGCTGCTATGTTCCTCCTGAGCTGACTGGTTTTGATATCTATTGCTGTAACCACAACAAAGCCCATCTGTTCTCCAAGCTAGCTTACTGCTATATCTGCTTCGTGGGAGTGTACGGCCTTCTGTGCATCTACACCCTCTACTGGCAGTTCCATCGCCCTCTGAAGGAGTACTCCTTTGAGCAGGTCCGCCTGGAGACGGGCATCAACGACATACCGGATGTGAAGAACGACTTTGCCTTCCTCCTGCACCTCGTGGACCAATACGATGCTCTGTACTCCAAGAGATTTGCCGTCTTTCTCTCCGAGGTCAGCGAGAGCCATCTCCATCAGCTCAACCTCAACTACCTGTGGACCGCCAAAAAGCTGCGTACCCGCCTCGCCAAGAACTCCAGTAACCGGTTGGAGCTCCACCTTTCGATGTTGCCGGGGCTCCCCGACACCGTCTTTGAGATTACTGAAGTGGAATCGCTGAAACTGGAGCAAGTCAAGAACGTCATCCTCCCAGCTGCTGTCGCCAAGCTGGATTCTCTCCAGGAGTTATCGCTGGTCTTCTGCCCTGCGAAGATCCAGCTTTCGGCCCTGAACCACCTCAAGGCGCATTTAAAGGTCCTGTGTCTACACTTTGAAAGTTTAGAAGAGGTGCCGATGTGGATGTACAGCCTGCAGAGCTTGGAGGAGTTGTATCTGAACGGTCCTTTAGCCAATGAGGTGTCCAAAAGTGCCACTCTGGACTCTCTCCGAGGGCTTAGAGCTCTGAGAGTCCTCGATCTCCACGCCAATATCACTAAGATCCCACCCAGCGTAGTGGATGTTGCGCTGCAGCTGCAGCGGTTGAGCATCCATAACGAAGGCGTCAAGATCCGAGCTTTTAGCTGCCTGAAGAAGTTAACCAACCTCGTCTCGCTGGAGCTGGTGGGCTGCGAGCTGGAGCGCATCCCAAGTGCCGTCTTCAGCCTGAGCAATCTGCAGGAGCTGGACCTGAAGGAAAACAAACTCAGCACGGTGGAGGAGATCCTGAGCTTGCAGCACTGCCACCGATTGGTGACACTAAAGCTGTGGCACAACAAAATCACGTACATCCCCGATCACATCAGCAAGCTGCACACCCTGGAGACGCTG
Organism: Taurulus bubalis; assembly: GCF_910589615.1. Lineage (NCBI taxonomy): Eukaryota > Metazoa > Chordata > Actinopteri > Perciformes > Cottidae > Taurulus > Taurulus bubalis. The sequence continues at coordinate 25,667,722 of NC_136594.1, read as the reverse complement.
GACGTCAGCTGGAACAAGCTCCGGAAGCTTCCCTCTCGGCTGTTTTACTGCACCAAACTCCGGCACCTCGACGTCTCCCACAACCAGCTCACCTCTCTTCCTCCTGAGGTGGGCATCCTGCAGGGGCTGCAGTTCTTCTCCGCTGCGTTCAACTCCCTGGAGATGCTGCCGGAGGAGCTGTTCTCCTGTAAACGGCTGAAGACGTTGGCTCTGGGAAACAACTGCCTGTTGGACCTCAGCCCCCGAGTGGCCAGCCTGGCCCAGTTGGTCCGGCTCGAGGTGAAAGGGAACCGACTGGAGTCTCTCCCTGTGGAGATCGGGGACTGCTCCCTGCTGAACCTCAGCGGGCTGATCGCGGAGGAAAACCTGCTGGATCTGCTGCCATCAGATGTACGGAGCAGGTTGACTAATCGCTGAGTTTGTGGAACAAAGGGCTGTCGCTGACTCATCTTCTCTCAGTGCGTGGTGGTCTATGACGGAGTATGAATCCATGCTACTGGGAGGAACGTCTCATAAAATAGCGTTAAATGGGAAACCATCACTGACCACAAAAGGACAACCAAACCCTAGAAAACATATCTATAAAAACCAGTCATCGTGAAATGTGCTTTTAAATGTGTCAATGACTGAGAAAAATAAATAAAAATAACGATGCCTTTTTTTTTTAAATATATGTATATATATATATATATATATATATATATATATATATATATATATATATATATATATATATATATACTGTCGACAAGGGTTCAATATTTTACACGAATAAAACAGCGTCTTCACTGTTTCCTGAATATTTTGTGGATTCTTCAGAGCAGAAGCCACGGGATGTGTCACCGCGCTGCATCCCGTTGGACAGGTTTACGCAGCGCGAGGAGGCGTTTCCCCCAGAGCGGCGGCTCATGTTGCTCCCTTTCAGGCGCCGAACAAGCGGAGGGAGAAAAAGCCTTTCAGAGGCCGAATAAAAGGTATTTATCTCTCGGAGAAGACTGGAGTCATCCGTGGGTTTTAAAATCAGAAGTCGAGTCGGCATGATATCAAGTGATACAATAATTAACAACTAACATACAATTCAACTGTTGTCTTTTACAGTACCTGCTGGATGAGTAATATATTGAGTGTACAACTTTTACAGTAAAATATTGGGAATGATTTCCTGTAGAGTGGTTGGAACTTGAGATAAGACGAAGATATAAGAATACGTTGTTTATCTGATTCACACTCTGATACCCTCCTGGAGCCAGACCCGGGAGGGGAGCTCGACGGCGAGCGTCTGGCAGCCGGGCTTTCACCCATGGGGCCCGGTCGGGCTCAGCCCGAAAAAAGATCATGGACCAGCAACCCTGTGGACTCACCACCCGCAGGGAGTGGGGAGTAAGGCTCTGAATGTTGTTTGTGCTTATGCACCGAACAGCATTTCAGAGTATCCGGCCTTCTTGGAGTCGGTGGGAGGGGTCCTGGAAAGGGCGCCGCCTGCCGACTCCATAGTTCTCCTGGGAGACTTCAATGCTCACGTGGGCAATGACAGAGAAACCTGGCGGGGCGTGATTGGGAGGAACGGCTTGCCCGATCTGAACCCGAATGGTGTTTTGTTGTTGGACTTCTGTGCTAGCCACGGTTTGTCCATAACAAACACCATGTTCAAGCATAAGGTGGCTCATAAGTGTATCTGGTGCCAGAACACCTTAAGCCGGAGATCAATGATCGACTTTGTTGTCGTATCATTTGATCTGCGGCCGTATGTCTTGGACACTCGGGTGAAGAGAGGAGCAGAGCTGTCAACTGATCACCACCTTGTGGTGAGTTGGATCAGAGTCGGCTAGAGAGACCTGGCAAGCCCAAACGTGTGGTGAGGGTGAACTGGGAACGTCTGGCAGAGCATCCTGTCCGGGAGGTCCTCAACTCCCACATCCGGAATAGCTTCTCACAAATCCCGAGGGAGGCTGGGGTCATGGAATCCGAGGGGACCATGTTCAAAGCCTCTATTGTGGACGCGGCCGCTAGGAGCTGTGGCCAGAAGGTCATTGGTGCCTGTCGTGGCGGCAACCCGAGAAATGCAGTGGTGGACACCGGGGTGAGGGAAGCCGTCAAGCTGAAGAAGGAGGCCTTTCGGGCATGGTTGGCCCAGGGGTCTCCTGAAGCAACTGACAGGTACCGGCAGGCCAGAAGGGCTGCAGCTGTGGTTGTCGCGGATGCTAAAACCCGGGCATAGGAGGAGTTCGGGGAGGCCATGGAGAAGGACTTTCGGTTGGCCTCAAGGAGGTTCTGGCAAACCATCCGGCGGCTCAGGAAGGGAAAGCAGAGCCTACCCCAGGCTGTTCTCAGCGGGGGAGGGGGAGACTACTGACCCGGACTGTGGACGTCGTCGGGCGGTGGAAAGAGCACTTTGAGGAACTCCTAAACCCGGCCAACATGTCCCCTGGTGAGGGGGCAGCACCTGAAGTCCTTGTCACGACCCGGCTCAGGCGCCGCGACAAAATGCACAGGAGATGCAGCGTTCCAAAACAAAGCGGCTTTATTAGATAAACAAGGTGGTTGGCGAAACCCAAACTGCCCGAAACATAGACGCAACATAGACACAACATAGACAGAACATTAGACCGCTGTGGCCTGGCTGGGGACCGTCACACCCTCCCCCATAAGAGATGGGTTCTGACAGGAATCCCAGCATCAAACATACCGCACAGGAAACCAAAGCAGGACATCTTTCACAAAAATCTAAGAAATCCATATACATTACCAAACGTCACATGGATGAACAGCTGGTCTCAGAGCCCTCCCTACCATGCCAATCCATCCCCACACTGCCACCCAGCAACTCCCACACGTGGAGAAGCATCTAAGAATGAGAGCCGAGTGAGGAAGGAAAGCCAGAGAGACTACACCGTAACATGAAAACACAAGACCGCACAGCAAGGTTTCTCAGGAGGGCCAGTTCCTGCATAGAGATGCAGGACCGAGTCGTGAACACAGAACTGTAACTTACCATAGGCACCAATCCAAAGTAGCATCCAAAAGGTTCCTCTCAAACAAAAGGCTCTCTAGCCAACCAAGTCGTCCACAGACGCACAGCATACAGAGGCAACCCAACTACCACACAGCTCCCACCACACCAAGGCATGAGCTGTAGTGTTTATGGTCACAGCACCACTTCACCCCATCCCACCTATACTCATCTGCAAGGTACCTGGGTCCAACTACCCAGACACCTAACAGGCTGTGCAATGCTCCCAGTTTCAACAGAACCATTTAGACTATGAACCCAAGAACCGAAATACAAACCAACTTGCGTATAATATGAACCATACTGCCCATTTAGCAGCAGTAGTCTTCAGGATCCCAAGCTTAACACATGCAAGGTATCTTGTCCCAAATACCCAGACACCCAACAACCCGTGCCTTAAATTTGTATTTTTTTCAACAGCTCAAGGAAACGCGTCCCATACATTTTACATTACGTTTCCAAGGAAGCATCTCTTCACGAGGCTCTAAAGGCCACCGCCAGTCCTTCATAGTGAGAAGCTGCTGCCATACCACAGACATAGAGCAACATGTATCACCCATTTCAAAGTTAAACATTTCTGCTATCTTCAGCAGTTGCTTTCTCGCAGAGATCCAAATTTTCCTCTGAGGAAGCCAAGAAGTGCTTAACACTCTCCATATATAAGTGTCAGAAACAATCAACGACAAAAAAAGCGAAGGCTACCGGTGTGCAGTCTACAGCCTATGACGTAATTAGCAGTGCGCCCCTCTAGCTGACTACCTACCCACCAACTAACTAAAAAAAATAAGCTCAACCCTAGTCTTCATGTGGTTAATGGCGGCGGGTACTTATGCACTGGAGCCCAGTGGCGAGGGAAAGCAACCAGAAACTGCTCTTTACCCTCGCAAGACTACTGGAGGGGTCCTGGGAGTGCCAACTCCCAGGATGGCCCGTTGGCACGGGCCATCCGGTCTCTGTACGCCTGCAGTAGGAGCTGTGTTCGTATCCTCGGTAATAAGTCAGACACGTTCCCGGTGGGTGTTGGCCTCCGCCAGGGCTGCCCTTTATCACCGGTCCTGTTCGTGACTTTCATGGACAGGATATCTAGGCGCAGCCAGGGGGCGGACAAGATCCGGTTCGGGAGTCTCGGGATCGACCTCTCTGCTGTTCGCGGATGATGTGGTCCTGTTTGCCTCCTCAGACCGTGACCTCCAGCATTCACTGGGGCGTTTTGCAGCCGAGTGTGAAGCGGCAGGGATGAGAGTTAGCACCTCCAAATCTGAGGCCATGGTGCTCTGCAGGAAACCGGTGGATTGCTCCCTTCAGGTGGGGACAAACTGCCTACCCCAAGCGAAGGAGTTCAAGTATTGGGGGTCTTGTTCACGAGTGAGGGTAAGGTGGAGCGGTAGATCGACAGGCGGATCGGTGCGGCTGCAGCTGTAAAGCAGGCGTTGTACCGGTCCGTCTTGGTGAAGAGGGAGCTGAGCCGGAAGGCAAAGCTCTCCATTTACTGGTCGGTCTACATTCCAACCCTCACCTATGGCCACGAACTCTGGGTCGTAACCATTAGAGGTTTTCCAGGCACGTCTAACTGGTAGGAGACCCCGGGGAAGACCAAGGACACGCTGGAGGGATTATATCTCCCGGCTGGCCTTGGAACGCCTCAGGGTCCCCCAGAATGAGCTGGAAAGTGTTGCGGGTGAGAGAGAAGCCTGGGTCGGCCTGCTGAACCTGCTGCCACCGCGATTTCAAGCCACAAAAAAAATCCAAAATGTGTTGGTTCTCACTTAAGAGCATTTTCTGGTTTTCCTGACACATTAGAGGCACAATGTGTTGCATTTTGGGGGGGATCTGTTAGCAGAAATGGAATATAGTTTTACATTCCCTGAAGGAGCAGGTCCTCTTCAAAGAGTCTTACCATGTTTATTTTTGATTCCTTCTCGATATTGAGTGGATCGGAGCTCCTGTCTTATTGAAAGTTCTTCATCTCTGTCCCCAGGTGGCGACCCAGGAGGAGTTCTTCAACTTGTCCCACTGCCAGCTGGTCACCCTCATCAGCCGAGACGAGCTCAATGTGCGCTGCGAGTCCGAAGTCTTCCAGGCGTGCGTGGCGTGGGTGCGCTACGACCGGGAGAACCGGCGGCCGTACGTCCAGGCGCTGCTCCAGGCCGTCCGCTGCCACTCCCTCACCCCCGACTTCCTGCAGGCCCAGCTGCAGTCTCTGGACTGGGACCCCCAGTGTAAAGACTACCTGGCCCAGATCTTCCAGGACCTCACCCTCCACAAGCCCAACAAAGCCATCTCTTGGAGAACACCCAAAGTGCCACAGCTCATCCACACAGCCGGAGGTTATTTCCGTCAGTCTCTCAGCTACCTGGAGGCGTATAATCCCTGCACGGGAGCCTGGCTCCGGTTGGCTGACTTGCAGGTTCCCCGCAGCGGCCTCGCAGCCTGTGTGATCAGTGGGCTTTTCTACGCTGTGGGTGGAAGGAACAACGCGCCCGACGGCAACATGGACTCGAATTCATTGGACTGCTACAATCCTATGAACAACTGCTGGCTGCCGTGTGCACCCATGAGCGTACCGAGGAACAGAATCGGTGTGGGTGTCATCGATGGCATGATATATGCAGTCGGTGGATCGCATGGGTGCATTCATCACAATGGCGTTGAAAGGTAAGCAAATTCAGCTTCATAATGGTTGTTTTGGGTGAAATATATATTTTTATTTGCATATGCATCCGCTTTGTGCTCCCCTGAAGAGACCAAAGTAAATGCTGCAGTTATTCTGCTCACACATATTAGTCAGTGAGGCCACAGCCTGATTTATTGTTGATAATAACAAAATAATGTATAACACCAACAGTATCCTTTAAGCTAGCAACAGGTGAAACTACTTTTAGTGTGCTGCAGGGTGTGCTTTGATTTGTTCCAAGTTGTTTGTCCTGGTGTTCATTCATAAATAAGAAATAGGATATTTGACTAAAGACCAGCCGATTTAATCAATGTTTTGAAGCTAAAAATAGACTGGTAACGTTTCTCTCCCACGGCCTGTGTTACAACTCTTTGTCATATGCAATAGATCTCTTAGATCTCACCTTGAGTTAACTACCTTCACACGGTTTATAATACACGACTGAAAAAGGTGTTTGTTTGCCCAGCTTCTTCTACACGTGTGGCCATCAACGGCCATCAACATATCACACCTGTGTGTGTGTGTGTGTGTGTGTGTGTGTGTGTGTGTGTGTGTGTGTGTGTGTGTGTGTGTGTGTGTGTGTGTTAATTACAGTTGAAGATTTACCCAAACTGAGAACGGTGGTGACAAATGGGAAATATTAACCAGGAACACCACAATGACAAATGAAAAGGAGTATCCCCAACCTGTCTGAATGCCTCTGTAATGACTGTAATGAAAATATGTGGCCACACCTGACATCAGAATGCGTCTGTTCGAGTCTCACGTCCCTTGACACTCATTTGCTTGACATGCACTAGGAATTTTAACTAGTTTCTGCAAACTTAGAGGGAGAATTAAGTATTATTCTTTTTCAAGTATCAATATCATGTGGAGTGGGACCTCCTTGAGTGCATCTGTGCAGATTGCTACTGCATCAATGTAGCAGTGCAGAGATTCACTTCGTTAACAATTAACTCAGCAGGAGTGAACTCTGGGGGATTGCTTGGTTTTCTACGGTTTCCCCACATCTAGATAAAGTCATCTAACGCTTTAATAAACTTTCCATCGACCCTTTTGCAGGTGTGTGCTCTCTGGGGAATCTTATCTTTGTCATGGGCGGCTACGATGGCACCAACCAGCTGAACACCGTGGAGCGCTATGATGTGGAAACTGATACGTGGAGCTTTGCTGCCTCCATGAGGCACCGGCGCAGCGCTCTGGGAGTAACTGCATTAGACATACTCATCATGGGTGAGTGGTGGCGTAGCTGCTGAGTGCCAAAGCACCAAACTAAACAAACTCTTTAATTACGCGTAGTAGTATCGACCAATCACGTTTGAGCGGGCTTTGGTTGCATGCAGATTAAACCGTCTGTGTGGAGAGCAGAAAGGCAATCTCAAAAATCCGTCGGCTATCGTTTGATGTTGTGTTTTTATTCGCTTTTTAAAATTATTTATCTGCACAGAAACATGAAGAAACATGAAGCTGTAGACGTAGTTGTGTCCCAATTTGCGAATAGGACTCCGTAGCGTTGTTTATACTCTCACTCGTAGAGAGCAGCCTCTGATCAACGCGCAGTAATGTACTGTAATTAGGGCCCGAGCACTGATGGAGTCGAGGACCTATTGAAATGCTAAGTATTATTATTATTCTTATTAGCGACCAATGCGCAGGGAAAAGAGGTGCTTGGGATAAACCTACATTCTTCAAAATTTGCACACCCATCCGACTCGGCGAAAATTTTAATATAATTTGGGTGTCGACCAAAAGTCTGAGAAAATGTCTCTATAGCGCCCCCTTCCGTTGTGAAAGCCCACCGTTTTTACGAACTTTGACCGATTGACTTGAAATTTTACACACATGTCCGGGTGGGACTGCTCTACAAAAAAGTAATCCGTGAAATTAAAATGCGCCTAATTTAGATTTTCCATTTTGAATTTTGTAAAAAACTATTTTTTCCCATTGCTCCTAAACGCTGGGTCCATTTCTTACGAAACTTTCTGTGGATAATCATTGGCTCAATGTGATCAAAGGATATCTCCCACTTTGTTGATATCTCATTGCGTTCACAAGTTATTAACCAATTAACCTCTTAGGGGCGTGGCTCAATATGTCAAAACACATAACTTCTAAATTACTTGGCCTGTCTTCACAAACTTTGTAGCATATGTCAACATCGTGTCCCTTAACGTACCCAAATTGTTTCATTATATTCAAACACTAGAGGGCGCTGTAGTGAACCGCTCAATTTTGGCATTTCCTTGTTTTCAGGCGTTGTATTCTGACGAACTCCTCCTAGAGATTACACACGATTGATTTCACATTCCGGCAATATGATGTTGAGGCCTTTGCAGGGAAAATTTATCAAAGGATTTTAAAAATATCGAACTATGTGAGCGCAGAGCAGCGGCAAAGAGACACCATTTTCCATGTAAATGGAAGTTGCTTTAACTCGGCCATACATGATGGAATCTACTCCATATTTCTCATGTGTCATGACCTCTTGACCCTGAAGACATCCATATGATCATTTTTAATCCTAGTCATAGCGCCACCTAGAGGCAACAGGAAGTTACATGTTTTCTACTTGTACACCGTGCTCCTCACAGATTATTCAGATCCCTCTCAAAATGTGTCGGAAGAGACTTAAAACATTGGTAATGCATCACCTTGAAGATTGTAAGGATCTGTTGAACGGCGTCGCGTGGGAGCATCGCGGAAGTTTGATTCTTCGCCGTGACCGAATAAACCAATAACCTCGACTCCACATGATAAGATCCTTTCCAGGTTTCACATGTTTGATCAGCCTCCAGGCCTGAAGACATGTGCAGTCTAATTTTTAATTAGAGTCATAGCGCCACCTAATGGCAACATGAAGTAAATATTTCTATACTTTGGCTTGCTTCTCTTAGTCGGTCAATCAGATCAACTTCCAATTACTTCTAGACAAACATAAGACTTTCATGACGCCAACCCCCAAAGATTTTGATGTTTCGTAAAACGCTGTTGCCCTGGCGACCCATCCTTCTCGGTCAACAACAAAGTCACTTTTGAGGGACTAGGCATGCTCGACACGTAACTAAACTTGCCACACACATTTAAAGGCAAAGATGTAGTTGCCTGATATGACTTGAATGACTCAAAATGGCACTTTGGCTCGATAGCGCCCCCTACAAATATTCAATTAAGCAGCCCCAGCGCTACGGTTGACCTACATGTATGAAACTCGCTAAGAATATGTACCACATGTAAACTTAAAAATAACTCTCTTGGGACCATGCTCTAAACCGTACAGAAAGTCAAATAGCGCCCCCTAAAAAACATGTTTTTTTTTGACAACCTGTGAGTTGTGAAAGCCCACAGTTTTTTCCCCCTATCATCAATTGACCTGAAATTTGGCACACATGTCCGGTTGAGTCTGCTCTACAAAAAAGTACGCGGTCGCACTAAACTCCGCCTACTTAGAATTTCCCCCATTTTGAATTTTGAGAGAAACTATTTGTTCCTCAAATCTTCCTAAACGCTGGCTTTGATTTGTACAGAATTCTCTGTGGATCATTAAAGGTTCAATTTCATAAAAATGTATCAAAAGCTTGTTTGTATCTCATTGTGTTCAAAAGAAAAGGACCCATTAACTTCTTAGGGGTAAATTCAACTAAATTCAACAAAGCAGCCCTTGCAGTACGTTCAACATAGATACACAATATTTGATAGGCGTATGTACCACATATAAACTTAAAAATAACTCTCTTGGGACCATGCTCTAAACCGTACCAGAAGTCGGACAATTTCATTTTCGTCCTTCATTTCTAGTTCAAATTGCCATAGTTTCCCAGTAGGTGGCGCTCTGACTGTGAGTTAATATTGGCATGCAGAAGTCTTCAAGCCATGCCTCTCATGAAGCATGTTAACTTTGGAACAGTTTTGACAAAGTACAGTTGAGCTTGCTTTTTTTCTCCTTTTTTCATCTTCTTCGGGAGCCTCTGTGCATCCTCGCCTCAAGTTTCCATGGATTGTGGCTGTGCCTAGAGCCAGTCCTGCCTCCTGCAATGGCGGCCCTGCTGATGCCCGTCCTCTCTACTTCTTTCTGCTTCATGGATCGTGGACCATGCCTACTACTCATGATATTAATACTTTCTGTCATATTTATGTAACGTGCTGGAACTCCGTTAAGTTATTCATTCTGGTCACATGACATACATTGCTTCTGTCCATCTGGGAAGAGGGATCCTCCTCTGTTGCTCTCCCTCAGGTTTCTTCCCTTTGTTCGCTGTGAAAGGGTTCACAGTGAACCCTTTCACAGCGAACAAAGTTTTTCTTGATCCGATGTGATGAGGTCCCTGCACAGGGATGTTATGTGTACAGATTGTGAAGCCCTTCGAGGCAAATTTGTATTTGCGATGTTGGGCAATATTAAATGAACTGACTTTAATTTAATTGTATGATCAAGAACCATATGAAATAGTCACCACACCACTTCCACGGCGTTCCATGAAACCTCAAGCTTTTCATCACTTTTGATACGTATTTGTATCTGTATATACATTTATATACATATTTACAAATATATATATACATATAACATCTATATACATATATATAATATATGTATATACAGTATGTATATGTGTATATATATATATATATATATATTTGTGTGTATATATATATATATGTATATATATATATATACGTGTATATATATATGTATATATATATATATGTATATATGTATATATATATATATATATATATATATATATATATATATATATATATATATATATATATATATAAATTAAATTAAAGCTAAATCTAAATTAAAGCTGCTCGCATCTGTGACTGGGCCCTCGCTTCAAGCACGTCGGGATAAGCCGAAGGGTCGCCGGCTCGTCCGTCCGAGAACGTTTGCCTGCCAGGCGGATGTTCGAGGCCGGGAGTTATTATGTTATTATATTTTGCTTTAAAAACAAAAACAGAAATGTTTGAAATGCGCCTTCATATTTATATCAAAATCTTCATTCTGTAAATGAAACTATTTATTGGAGAGAGGTGCCTGTCAGCGCTCAGATTCAGTCGGGGAGCTCGAAGCGAATGTTGCAAAAAAGACAAAAGCAAAGTTTCATACCTTTTGTGTGGAAAGTTTTTGTTATTGGAACTTTTTTTTATATCACCACCATGAGTTCAGTTCCCCTGTTGCAAAGTCACATTTCAAAATAAAAGCTGAGGAGTCTTTCTCTCGTTTTGCTCTTTTTTTAACTCGTCTGCATGAAAAAGGTTTAGATTATTATGTTGTCTGTTATTTTACATAAATATATATACATATATAACCATAATTCAAGATGTTAAGTTAATTATGTGTGGAGAACATTTGATGTGCACAGAGGTCAAAATCTGTTGTTATTTTTCAGAGTTTCCTGAGGATAAAATGATCATTTACACATTTATCTTAATTATGATCATAACAGGTGAATGTGTCTACCTATTTAAAGGTCTTTATTATTATTATATGCACAACAGTTACTTGACAGATACGTAAACAATGAAAAGCTTATACATTAATGAAGTAATTACATTATTTATCAATTAATTAAATAGATGTGATCATTTGTGTAAGACATTAATTAAAAAAAATTAACAAATGGAACTAAACAGGAATAAAGTAAATGTGACATCCAAATATGTATATAGCTGTACAAGAAATGTGTGTGTATATGTATATGTATATATATATGTATATGTATATATATATATATATATAAATAAACATTTGATATAAATGGAAATATATATATATATATATATATATATATATATTCCTTGTTGCCACGGCAACGACGGAGACACAGAGCCAGAGATTCCGCTTGCAGGACTTGGTGAGGTCACAGATGCCAGTGGCTTTGATCTCAGATCTGAGATCTTTATATATGGACAGACTTCTTTACCAACAGTAGGCGTGTCTTTTTCAAGATAGTTTACTCGACCTATTTGTTTCGTTATCTCCCGATAAATATTCAAGTTTGTCCAGTATTCGTATTGAAAACCTCACAGTGTAATTTACACAGCAAAGCAAGAATTTATTTCTTTCCTTTGCAAGAATCATCTCTAACCAACAGCATGATTCCAGCCAGATGCACCCGGTTGCAGAGAGAGGCCATTGAACAACACGTTGCTCTCCGTCAACCGCGCCTGAGACCAGGTGCACTGCCTTTAGTTCAACAACAAGGCTTTGTCAAGCCGGAGTGGAACCCCACACCAGTCCATGAACAACAGGCTTTAAGCGCCATGGTCAATCCCATCGAGGAACCGGAAAAGGAAATGGTGATCCTCAACAATTTCCTAACACAGCTGAAGGCTCTCTGCCTCGAAATACATAGAAGCCAAGCAAAGTTCGATTCCTGGGAACATCTGGACGTTGTACAGAAAAGAACTCAACAGTTCAATGTACAAAAGAGCGCTACCAAAAAAGCGTGTGACGCCGTTCGTAAAGAAGTGAGAGCGCTTCTTGATAAGTCTACAAACCACCACCTGTTTGTGACGATGCTCAACGCTTCAAAAGCCGAGAAAGAAGCTATGGATCAAGAGTATGAAGCTCTGCTGCAAACCATGCAGGACCAGCAGGCAAAGCAGAAGAGTTTCGAGCAACTCAAGACGGACACTGCCGTTGAAAGGCAGAAGAATGCAGAATTCAAGAAACAACTGATGTTTCTTGAAAATCAACAAAAAGAGCTTGCTTTGGATGAAGCATTGCTAATCTGCAAAAGAGCCGACAGAGAGTCGGTCAGACAAGAAAACTGCATCTTGCAACGTAAGATCCAAGGGTTGCAGAAGGTAGTACAGTCAGGAGAAGCTGTGAGGACAGCAAACCTGACCACGCAAGCGTCAATTGACGAGGAAAACCTCCTCAATAAGACGCTGCAGGAGGAACTTCAGCAACTCAACCAGAAGCTTGTTGAGGTCAAGCTCTGGAAGAGCACGAACACCGAACTACAGGCCCAGTCTGACTCTTTGATGAGAGAAAACTGCAGCTTGCAACAGAACATCCAGGAGTTGCAGAAGGTAGTACAGTCAGGAGAAGCTGTGAGGACAGCAAACCTGACCACCAAAGCTACCATTGACGACGGAAGCCTCCGCAATAAGGCTCTGGAGGAGGAACTTCAGCAACTCAACCAGAAGCTTGTCGAGGTCGAGCTCTGGAAGAGCACGACCACCGAACTACAGGCCCGGTCTGACTCTTTAATGAGAGAAAATGACAGCCTGAGTATTCAAATCCAATCCGCCAACGAGGAGTTTGAGATTGGAGATCGTTTCAAGCGGAATTTCACGGTCTTAGAAGACATGGAAAGAACCCTGGTGGGGGAGAACGAGGTGTTGTTTAATAGCCACAAAGAGGTCCTCCTCAAAATCCTGAGCCAGGAAGATTACAAGAGTAAGCATGATCTTCTAAAGAACCAGACCGACGCCTTGAAGGAGCAAAATGTCTCTTACACTCAAGCAGTCCAAGGGTTGAACAGCAGACTTGAAGATCTCATTGCCTTTAAAACAAACTACAAGCGAATGAAGCCAGAAAAGGCCATTCTCACCAGGCAGAAGAACACCCTGATGAAGCAAATAAAGGTCCTGGAGACAAAAGTCTCACGTGCAAAGAGCTACGATGACAAAAGTACTGGGATTGAATCGGACGTTGTGACCCTGACCCAGGAAAATGGCGCCCTTCAACACCAAGTCGATGAGCTCAACAAATCACTGAATGATGCTTCCTCCGACGGTCCTTCCACGCCTTAAATTCATGAAAGTTTTTTTTTACAGTTTTAAAGGGTGTAGTTCGGGTAACCCGGTTTCCTTCTTTTATATGTTTTAAAAGGCGGTATTCCGGGTGATCCGGTTTCCTCCCTTAAAAACATATTTTTTTACTTTTATTTATATGTTTTAAAAGGAGATATTCCGGTGATCCGGTTTCCTCTCTTAAAAACATATTTTTTTTACTTTAATTTATATGTTTTAAAAGGAGGTATTCCGGTGATCCGGTTTCCTCTCTTAAAAACATATTTTTTCACTTTCATTTATATGTTTTAAAGGGGGTTTTCCGGGTGATCCGGTTTCCTCCCTTAAAAACATATAAATTCAAGTAAAAACATATGTTTTTAAGGGGGTATTCCGGTGATCCGGTTTCCTCCTTTTAAAACATATAAATTCAAGTAAAAAAATATGTTTTTAAGGGGGTATTCCGGTGATCCGGTTTCCTCTCTTTAAAACTTATAAATTAAAGTAAAAAAATATGTTTTTAAGGGGGTATTCCGGTGATCCGGTTTCCACCCTTAAAAACATTTTCTTTGATATATATAGTTCTTTGGGTTTTAACCGGGTGATCCGGTTTTCTCTCTTTAAAACTTATAAATTAAAGTAAAAAAATATGTTTTTAAGGGGGTATTCTGGTGATCCGGTTTCCTCTCTTTAAAACTTATAAACTAAAGTAAAAAAATATGTTTTTAAGGGGGTATTCCGGTGATCCGGTTTCCACCCTTAAAAACATTTTCTTTGATATATATAGTTCTTTGGGTTTTAACCGGGTGATCCGGTTTTCTCCTTAAAAAAGGACTATAAATAAAGATTCCTTGAAATGTATTTTCAGTGTCAGATTCAAATAAGTATTTCTATTTTGATATGTCTCTCCTTATCATGTTCTGTCAGAAGTTGTTGATAAAATACTTAATCACCTTCATACTCCATGACTTTTCTCTGAGAATTTCTGATCAACATGATTTGATGGTTTCTGAAGCAAAAACTAATTTTAGGCGTCTAGAATACATCCACGGCAGCATATTGATTTATTAGTGTATGTATTAGTAAATAAACACTGAGTATGGAGAAGCATCTCATACAAACACACTTCAAAACATCCAAACTGTCCCTTTAAGATGCATTACCCTTTCTTTAATATGATTACTGATGGAAAAAAATCTGTACTTTAGTTCATTTCTGAGTCAATATATTTCAAAATAAAATTTTAATTAGAGTTTACTGTTATTCTCACCTAAAGCCTTCCATTTCCACATCTTAATATAAAACTGTTTATATGAACGAGCTCCTCCGAAGAGATGAAGCACTTGAATGTGCCGCAAACAAAAAACAATAACAACAACTGGCAGTATTTTGGCACAAATCCAGACGTCGACCGCCTCGAGGGGTGAAGAGACTCTGCTGCTCGTCTCCCACACATTCCCTCACCCTAAAACGGGTGAAACGTAGTAAGGGATGACAAGTTTCACACGCAGCTCAGCCCATTTCATCGTGGACCAGAGTTCATTACGACAATGAAACCATTGACTTGATTACGAGTTATTATGGGCATGCATTGGCATTCATAACCGGATCGTCCTCGAGGGTGCAGAATAAGACAATATGAAACCTGAAATGTAGCACCCGGTTCCTCTAACTGCTGAGTGTGAAGACGAGTCTCTGCTCGGATCCTTCAGACGACACATCAAAGAGAAGAAGAAGAAGAAAAAGTAATAGGCCTTCTTTCCTCCCTCCCTCCTTCCTTTCCTCCTTTATTTCTTTCCTCTTTCCTTACATCTGCATGTACACGTAGAACCAGGTACATCTGCATGCAGTGTCTTCTGGCGTTGTGCCCCGGGGGATTTGACAAAAAAAAAGATAGTCTGCTCATTTTCTTTGGATATACATATATTATTTTATGAGTTTTCACATCTTCACATCTTCATATATTATTTTATTAATTTTTTTGTTAAATACATATTTCTTCAGTTAAAAAACTAAACGCATGCTAAGTGGACATTTACAAATGTATGTATATATATATATATATATATATATATATATATATATATATATATATATATATATATATATATATATATATATATATATATATATATATAAATTTAAAAAAAGTGGATACAAAAAAAGTTCAAATCTTGTTTTTCATGCCGAAAGAGCAATAAAACATTTTTTTCAAATCCTGACTGTGGTTATCATAATTCAGGTTCAATAAGATTAATAACATGTCCAGTTACATCATGAAGCTCCTTCTCTAAACAGTGTTTAAAATAAAAGATCACAATTCAGAAAAAAAATCATCAATAGTCAAAAAGTAAAACAACTGTAAACAACTTGGAGTTGCAAAAAACTAAATGTTTGTCTTTTATTCTTTAAAAAAAACAATCATAAAAGGTACATTTGGAGAATATATTCATCAAACAAATCAACGGAATCCCTCTACTGGTAAACTGCAGTATTACAACTGTTACAGCATTGAGAACGCGCTCTTGCACCCGACATGTATATATTTTCCACACGTAACATCAACATTAGTTAGCGTCAACAAGCACGTATCATTGTACTTTCTGCCTTCAAAGTAAAAGCACTTTCTGTTTACATGCTCTTCACAATAAGAGTAAATCATGTAATAAAACAAGTTACAACACTGTCAAAAGGCTTTTTAGCCTGGGCAGTATTGTTCTGACCCCAAGGAGGAACAGGCTGTCGGATAAAAGATTCAAGAGACTTTTACTCCTGCGATACAATCGCTATTTTGAGGGTTAGGGAATAGAGAAAAATTATAAACTTCATAGGATATAGTGCACTTTCTGTTTATTTAGGCAAAGATGAAGTGGATTTTCTGTTTATTTAATTGCATTTTCAGTTTCTATTTTTTGGGTTAAGTGCATTTCTGTTTCTATTTTATAGGAAAAAGTGCCATTAATGTTTCTATTTTTCTTAAACCACTACAATGATTCCTATAACAAGCTGGTTTTGTTCTTAGGAGTCGGCCCCCATTTGGTTTAGTGGGGTCTCATGTTTCCAAAAGCCTGTTTTCAATGTGTTATGCTGTTTGACTTGAATGTCCCCACCATACACAGCCTCTTGTATCCTGTTGTTTGTGGATTTTAAAGTGAGGCATATTTCTTTGGTCAGACAGTGTGAACAGGGTTAATGTTCGTTCAAGTTAATGGCTGAGTTTTATATGCCATTTTGTTTTACATGTTTACAATTACAATACACTATGTGGAAAGGCTAAAAGATGCCCTTTATTGAACATTGAAAATAAAGTGATGAAATGGCCATGATGTTTGTCCATGTTCTTTGCGGTTAATTTGGACATTTGCTTAAAAAAATGGAAAGTAAAGTAACTAGTAGTGAAGTTACTTTTCAAATGCAGTAACTAGTAAAGTAATCTAGTTACAATTTTCAGAAGTAACTAGTAACTTGTAACTAGTTACTTTTTCTGAGTAACTACCCCAACACTGGCTACATCAGCCTACTAGTGTTAGCTACGTCAGCCTACTAGTGTTACTAGTGTTAGCTACATCAGTCTACTAGTGTTAGCTACGTCAGCCTACTAGTGTTAGCTACGTCACCTACTAGTGTTAGCTACATCAGCCTACTAGTGTTAGCTACGTCAGCCTACTAGTGTTAGCTACGTCACCGACTAGCGTTAGCTACATCACCTACTAGTGTTAGCTACATCAGCCTACTAGTGTTAGCTACGTCAGCCTACTAGCATTAGCTACGTCAGCCTACTAGCGTTAACTACGTCACCTACTAACGTTAGCTACGACAGACTACTAGCGTTAGCTACGTCAGTTAATTGGTGCTAACTTAGCTACTTCAGTTAGTTAGTGCTAACTTAGCTACGTCAGTTAATTAGTGCTAACTTAGCTGACTTTACTTCTTCTCGTGCTAGGCTAACGACTAACATTGGGCAGCTGAGAACTGCTCATGTTCTC
This sequence comes from Taurulus bubalis, assembly GCF_910589615.1. NCBI lineage: Eukaryota > Metazoa > Chordata > Actinopteri > Perciformes > Cottidae > Taurulus > Taurulus bubalis. The sequence continues at coordinate 25,650,306 of NC_136594.1, read as the reverse complement.
CGTGAACTCCAAGACATCGTCGTTAAAAGCAACAACATTTGAGGGCAGCTAGCATTCAAACGAGTGTTATTGTGTATTTCCCCGGATGCTCGTGTAGTGTCCTGACCTTAGTTACTTTCAACTGCCCTCCAACAATGTAAACGCTGAGCGGCCTTTCCTGCAGTGGTTTTAATTGCTTTATTTTTCAAAAAGCATACATTTTAACATGTGAAATCAGAATTTAAAATACATCAAACATTATTTGACTGGCATGAGGTGTAAGAGGAGGCCAGAGGAGTTCACAGGCGGTCAGGAGACAGACTTTTTCTGCTGCTAAATAACTAGAAGATGAAAAAAAATGACAATATTGTTGACGACATTAACAACTGTTGAGTCGAATTAAAAGAGACGAAGCTGGGATCTCACCGTTCGTACCCTGAAGGCCGTGGGTGTGCATGCATGTTGTTGTGAGGAAAGACTTTTTTTTTAGTAGCTGAGCAATATTAAACCCGACAAAAAGATATTTATGCGTGTCAAATAATAACATCATGGAGACTTACAAGAATGCGAGTCGGGCTGAGAGAGCGAGAGCGCACCGGGCTGCTCCGGCTTCTGCTCCACTGCAACCAAAACAAGAACCACACATTTCACCCTTCATCATCCTCCAGAGGACACTTTTACCAGATGAAGTTTACATGCACGTATATATATCTATATATCATATTCCTCTGCTATTCTGAATGTGGCAATATTCTGCATTTGTTCTGGCTCATGAATTATTACGAATGGAGCATTTTCAGATGAAAACGTGTGTGAGATGTGTTTGTCCTTCAGCTTCTAGCATCACTTTGGTCACTTTAATCACCTCAACTGTGCAATATAAATACATGTATTCTGTCTGTATATAATATTGTGCATTATTTACTATTTTACTATTTATTTATGTTACTTTTTTATTTTATTTACTATGTCTTTTGTGTGCACATAACCCGTTTGCTGCTATAATCCGGCGGGACTAATAAAGGAATATCTAATCTATAAACATCTCATTCGGAATATTGTCTTTTTCAGAATAAGGGCAAGCAAAGGCAGTATTTGGTGCATATAAACGTAGTACAATATGTCGTGTTTGTAGTATTTTAGAGTCGGAATCACGGCGCCCCGTCTGGTCACAGCCTCGCCCTTCACCAGCACGGTGTCTCCTTCCACCAGGGCCGGCCACACGTGGTACATCACCAGAGGAGCCGCCGACTCAGAGTCGTAGCTGCGACGATACCTGAAGACAGAGAGAGAGACAGGCAGACATAGAGACAGAGAGACAGACAGACAGGCAGACAGACATTATTTTTGTGCACGGTCCCTGATGATAAATAGATGAATAAATAAATCTTGGTTTTGACGCATTTCAAAATGAATTTGAAAAACATAATTGTATTTTAAGTAATCCCCTCTCATACTTTTACAGGCCACTTTTTTTATAATTAATTTAGATTTTTTGTGTGATTATTTTACTTTACATTTTACAATAATTTGCTTCCATTATAGGCCCATCTGTAGCAGTCATGTTCTCAGAATCAGTATTTTAATGGTTTCTTTAATGCAACTAATATGTTCTCCACATGACTGTTTGAACTTTTGTATTCATTAAGTGGGAAACATTTTGATAAACTATGCTCTTAAAAAGTAAAAAATAAACTACTTTATTTCCCCGGTGTGAACAGAAGCACACTGGTCACAATCGTCTGCTTGTGATATGAAAATATATTTAGTTTTCGTTTGGCAAAGACGTTATTAGTGGAAACACTAAGCTGCACATTTATTTAAAAAAAGGTTTGGTGTAACCTCATCATGCAGTCGGTCTGTGATGGACTTTTGTGTTTACGCCGCCAAAAACGGTCTTCTCTCTTCTTCCTCTTT